>NC_045608.1:300000-488432 GCF_009762305.2 Zalophus californianus
ATGACCCCTGAGCTCTGGGCCGGCAGGGCTACACATACGAGGTTGGGGCAGACAGGGTTGCCATCCCTTTTGTGTGTGTGCACTGCTGGTCCGTTTCCACTGACTGGTGCACCTGGGGAGCAAGGGTGCCTAGGGGAGCAGTGTTCACACCTATTGCCCACACTTCTCTCTGCTGTATTTGAAAAGAAAATCTCTGTACCTCTATGTTTACTGAGTAAACTGTTCAACAAATTAGTATGTGTGAGTGTGATCCTTGGTAACATTGAGCTCTAGCTTCCATTCAGCTAGGTATCCCAAACCAGATCTAAGCTCTGGCCAGTTTCCCAACACGTTTATCATCCACATACGCCTGAAACGTAAAGAGAAAAGCACTGCTCGATTCAGTTGTTGGTGTTAAGAGTCAATGCTCTGCCTGGCCCTTGGTTCACCTAGCTGGGGTCTGGGTCTGTGCAGAAGAAAACGGCCTGCTTTCTTACAAACTAAACTGGAGACTCCCCTAATCCCTTGAAGCTTCAATGAGTAGGATGCTGACAATGTAGCTATACCACGAGCACAACTTGTAAGAAAAGTGGAGGTGGGGCACGCTGTGTGAGGTGTACTCACCCGCACCCTGTACCTTCTGTATCCGATATCCCCCCTCGGAATCCCCATTAAACAGATGGGCAGTGTCTGGCCCGGCAGATGGGGGGGGCCTGGACCCCCCCACCCTTGTCCGGTGCTCCGCCCACAGCAGAAGCAGTTGTCCTTGGATGCCTTTCCTGTCCTTTTGTTTTCTCTTTATGATTTTAAGTAATCTCTACACCCAGCATGGGGCCTGAATCCACAACCCAGAGATCAAGGGGGGCAGGCTCACCCACTCAGCTGGGCAGGTGCCCCACATTCCTGTCTTAATGCCCTCCGCCCTCAGCACAGACTCCTGCTTTAACACGTGAGTATGGTGTTAAACTGCATGCTTTTGTCTTGCTGGGAGGTCGTCCGATGGCAGGAACTCCAGCATTCGTTATGCCGCGCGCACCCCAGGGCACCTTCCCCGCACCCCCGGACTCTAAAAGCCGACGGAGCTTACGGCGAGACCCGCCGCAGAGCCCTCTGGGAGGTGTAGTTCTGGGGCGAGCGGCACTCTGGGAAATGTCGTTCTGCGCGCCCACTTCCGCGGTCGCGGGGAGCGTCTCGGCGCCCGGGCCCCCGCGGGAGGGGGTGGGGGCGGGGCGGGGCTGGGGCGGCCTCGCTCTCCCCGCGGGCCTGTGGTGACCCCGGCGCGCGTTCCGCGGGTCGGGGCAGCGTTCGGGGCCAACGCGGCCTGGGGCGGTCCGTTGTAATCGGAAATGCGGAGGTCTTGGGGGCGGCCGAGGGGCGGAGGACTCCGGGGATGGGTGACGGGGCCTCCCGGGAGGGGCCGCTGGACGCGGCGCGCGGCGGGTCTTGCTGTGTGGAGCGTGGCCGCCGGAGCCGGCCCGTGCGGAGGGCTGCTGAGGGGCCTGCGGGGGTCGGTGACTGGGGCCAGGTGAGGGACCGGGGCCTGTCGGGCGGAGGGCTGGCGGGGGAGCCGGGGACAGCGGAGTGGGTGTCCGTGAGCGCGGCGGCGGTGAGCGGTCGTGCACCTGTTAGGGCGGCGTCGGTCTGAAGGTGCCAGGAATGGGGACATCGGAGGTCTGGACTTGGGGTGCCTGCAGGGACCGGGGCAGCCGTGAAGGGCAGAAATTGGGTGCCTGGTGGGGTTAGTGAAGGGCAAGTGGAATTTGCCGGCTGGAGGGACCGCGAAGTTGAGTGTCTGCGGGGTGACCGACTTGCGGTTTGCTGGGGCCTGCGAGAGCTCTGCGAGTCGGGGGCGTTACCGGAGGAGGGTTTCTCTCCTGAACTTGTTGCGGAGCCTTGGGGAGGCCAGTGGGGGTCTGGGAGGCGCTGTGTGTTGTCACGAACCGTAGGCTCCTGAGGACGTGAGTGTAGGCTGGCCGTTTACGTCCGTGACTGGGGAATTCGAGGTCAGGGTTAGGGTGCCTGGTGGGCGAGGGCCTGGGGACTACTAGGGATGATAGTGCCTGGGGAGGCCCGAGTGTCGGCCGTTCCAGGAGCCCTTGGGCGCCCGGCTGGCTCGGTCGGTAGAGCTGGGACTCTTGATCTTGGGGTCCTGAGTTCGAGCCCCCCATTTGGCATCGCGCTTGCTTTTAAAAAAGAGAGAATAGTGACTGGGGAACTACGGGGTGAAGGATTTGGTAGCTTGGGGGGTGGAGATCAGAGATTGGTTGACACTTGGCTGTAATTGGGGGTCCGTGGGGCTGACTGGGGACAGAGTAGATTTAGACAAGTGGGGAGCATCCGACTAGTCACCAGGAAGCCTGTGGGTTAGTAAGTGTGAGGGTGAGTGAGGGAGTTGTGGGTGTAAGTCACAGGGCTGTGGGAGTTAGTTAGGGCCCGCTGTCTGACCGACTGGGACTCCCAGCCTGCTGGGAGTGTGCTTGGTGCAGTAGGTTGTGGAGGGCTTGAGGTGGGACCGATGGGCGGTCTTTGAGGCTACTGATGTCGTGGCCTTGGGGGTCAGTGATTGAAGACTAGGGATGCCAGGGTATTGGGTGCTGGTTGAGAGCTGACTGGGTGACCTATATAATCACAGGTCTGCTGTTATATTTGTGGGTCTGGAAGTGGGTTTACTATATCGCATAAACTCTGTGGCTTAAGAATTTAAGAAGACTTCAGATCACATTTTGTAATATCAGCATGGTTTCTCCCACCCTATGAAAGACGTGCCTTTGAAGTAGTGGGATTATTGATAGTAACTGTTATTGATATGTATTTTCTATAATCACATCATGTAATAAGAAGAGCACTAACGAGCATTTGCTAAATGTTTACGTGCCTGTCATAGTTCTAAGGTACTTACATGTATTAACTAATTTAGAACTCTCAAGAACATTATGAGCTTAAAATGAACGACTCAGTATTTTGAGGAGAAGCTCTGCTGAATTATTCATTTCATCAACTGCTGGATTCATTTTCCTCTTTTATTTGTGCCTTTATTTAAAAATGAAATTGTTGTTCGTATTGTCTGTTGGCTATATATTTTGCACACACACACACGGTCTCTCTTTCCCTTCCCCACTTTGAGAGAGAATGAGTGCTTTGTGAAATACTGCTATTAATGCTGTGGGGTTCCTTCTGCATACCCCATTATTTTGAGTCCTTGTTAGGTCTGTTTAGAATCTACAGAAAGCCCACTGAGGTTTTTTTTTTTAAGAATTTTTTTTTTTTTATTCATCTGAGACAGATACAGGTTGAGAGAGAGAAGTAGCAGTGGGGAGCGGCAGAGGAAGAGGGAAAGAGGGAGAAGCAGATTTCCCCACTGAGCAGGGAGCCCGATGTGGGGCTCCATCCCAGGACCCTGAGATCATGACCTGAGCCAAAGGCAGACACTTAACCATCTGAGCCACCCAGGCGCCCCCCACTGAGCTTTAAATGCAGGTGAGTTTCCAGCAAGAAAGGGATATTTGCATCAACTAAAGAGAATTTGTTAACTGATTCAACAGATTCCAGTTTCCATGAATTAATTGGCTTATTTGAGATAAAGAAGTCTCAGGACCAAGGATCCTCGGTGAAGAGAATCCTGACCAGAGACCTTTAATTTGAGCATTAAGATAGAGTCCAGGAGATACACCGAGTCCACAAGCAGAGAGCAGAGCCTATAGTTACTGGCCATTTCCCAAGAATAGCAGAAAATGACCAAGTCCCAGGTGAATAATTCTTTTATTTCCTCAATTGTAGTTCCATACAATTCACCCATTTAAAGTGAACAATTTACTGTTTTGTTTTGTTTTTTAGTAAGTTTTGAGACTTCTGCAACTGTCTTAATTATTCAGCCACAATCTAAATTTAGAATATTTTCATCCTCCAGAGAGCGCCTGGGTGGTTCAGTCGGTTAAGCGTCTGCCTTTGGCTCAGGTCACAATCGGGATCAAACCCCGCATCGGGCTCCCTGCTCCGTGGGGAACCTGCTTCTCCCTCTGCTGCTCCCCCTGCTTGTGTTCCCTCTCTCGCTGTCAAATAACTAAATAAAATTTTAAAAAATAAAAATAAAAAGAGTATTTTCATCCTCCCAAAAGGACACCCTGTCTCCTTAGCAGGTATTCCCCATTTCTCCCCACCCCAGCTCCAGGCCACCACAATATGCTTGCTGTTTCTCTGCATTTGCCCATTCTACCCATTTTGTCTCAACAGGATCACACACTACAGGGTCTTTTGTCACTGGCTTTTTTCTTGCAGCCTACTTTCAAGATGCGGCATGAATTAATACTTTATTGTCTTTTGTTGTGGAATAATATTCTATTGTGTGACTATAGCACGTTTTGTTTATCAGTTCCTCATTTGCTAGACATTTCCACATTTTGGCTATCATGGATAATGCTACTACGAACATTTGTGTATATGTTCTCTATTCTCTTGGTACATACCTAGGAATGGAATCACTGGTTCCTGTGGTAACTATATTTAACATTTTGAAGAACTGATAAACTTTTTTTTTAAGTATTTTTTTTAAGGTTTACTTATTTATTTTAGAGAGAGTGTGAGCGAGCGGGGGAAGGGGTGTGGAGCAGAGGCAGAGGGAGGGAGAGAATCTGAAGCTGACTCCCCGTTGAGGACAGAGCCTGACATGGGGCTCGATCCCACAACTGTGAGATCATAACCTGAGCTGAAATCAAGAGTCGGGCGCTTAACTGACTGAACCACCCAGACGCCCCTCTGATAAACTTGTTTTAAAGTGGCTGCTTCATTTTACTGTCCCACCAGCCATATATAAGGGCCTCGACTTCTCCACTCCTCACCAACACTGTTATTGTCTGATTGTGGTCATTTCAGGGGGTGTGAAATGGTACCTTTGTGATTTTTATTTGCATTTCCCTCTGTACCCACATTGATGTGTCTGGGTATAAAATTTTTTTTTAAGATTTTATTTATTTATTTGAGAGAGAGAGAATGAGAGATAGAGAGCACGAGAGGGAAGGGGGTCAGAGGGAGAAGCAGACTCCCTGCTGAGTAGGGAGCCCAATGTGGGACTCGATCCCGGGACTCCAGGATCATGACCTGAATCGAAGGCAGTCGCTTAACCAACTGAGCCACCCAGGCGCCCTGGGTATAAAATTTTTATCCACATTCTTTATTGCTTTCAGTTGGAAGGCTCTTGTGTGCCTCCAACTTTGGGGAACTTTCTTGTTTTATTTCAGTGATTATTTCCTCCCCTTTATTATCCATTCTCTGTAGCTCTGGAATACTCGATGGGTTTTTGGATCTATCCTCTGAGTTTAAAAACTTTTCTTTAATATGTTTGACTTCTTTTCTTCTCATCTTTGTTCTTGCGGAGTTCATCAGTGTGGTAATTTACACTGCAAATGTCTTCTTTCAGGAGATACATTCTGCTGTCTGGCCAGTATACTGAGCTTTTTTTCCATTCAGGTATTTTTTTTTTAAAGATTTATTTATTTATTTGACAGAGAGAAACACAGCGAGAGAGGGAACACAATCAGGGGGAGTGGGAGAGGGAGAAGCAGGCTCCCCGCTGAGCAGGGAGCCCGGCCCCAGGACCCTGGGATCATGACCTGAGCCGAAGGCAGACGCTTAACGACTGAGCCACCCAGGCTCCCTCCATTCAAGTTTTAATAACAACTCATTTAATGATTCCATCTAATGTTTTAACGTGATGATTGAAGATAAGGGGCTGAGACTTGAGTGTTGTTTACATTAAGATATTTGTTTCAAAATCAAAAATACAATTTTTGGGGGCGCCTGGGTGGCTCAGTCGGTTAGGCGACTGCCTTCGGCTCAGGTCATGATCCCAGGGTCCTGGGATCGAGCCCCGCATCGGGCTCCCTGCTCCGTGGGAAGCCTGCTTCTCCCTCTCCCACTCCCCCTGCTTGTGTTCCCTCTCTCACTGTCTCTCTCTCTGTCAAATAAATAAAATCTTTAAAAAAAAATACAATTTTTCTAAGGATGATAACCTTATATAGAATGTAAAATCCAGATCTTGTGTTTGGCTTGAAATCATTCTTTTGGGGGCACCGGGATGGCTCAGTCAGTGAAGCGTCTGCCTTCAGCTCAGGTCATGATCTCAGGGTCCTGGGTTTGAGCCCTGAGTTGGGCTTCCTGCTCAGCAGGGAGTCTGCTTCTCCTTGTGCACCCCCATGCTCTCTCCTTCTCTTTCTCTCTCTCAAATAAATAAATAAAATCTTTAAAAAAAAAAAGAATGTTAAATAACTGTATCACTTGGGGATGACTTCACTTACAAATAATAGCTCTAATAATAAAGCCCGTGAAGTTTCTCCTGTAGGACACCTGGAGTAGACAGTCCTGGGCTAGCACAGCTCTTGAGGGGTGCCATGAAAGGCTCTGGGTCTTTCCAGGGTTCTACTCTGCCATACTTCACAAGTTGGTTTTCTGTCTCACACATGTTGCCTCATGGCTCAAGGTGGCTACTGCCAAGTACTCAAGTACATGTCTGCTTTAAAAGCGGGGAGAGGGACACCTGGGTGGCCCAGTTGGTTAAGTGTCCAACTCTTAGTTTCGCTCAGGTCATGATCTCAGGGTCATGGATCAGGCCCTACATCAGGATTCACGCTCAGCGCAGAATCTGCTTAACACTCCCTCTCGCTCTCCCTCTGCCCCTCCCCCTGCTCGCTCTCTCTCTAAAATAAATAAATAAATCTTTTTAAAAATAATAAAAAATAGGGGTGCCTGGTTGGCTCAGTCGTTAAGCGTCTGCCTTTGGCTCGGGTCATGATCCCAGGGTCCGGGGATCGAGCCCCGCATCGGGCTCCCTGCTCAGCGGGAAGCCTGCTTCTCCCTCTGCTGCTCCCCCTGCTTGTGTTCCCCATCTAGCTGTCTCTCTCTGTGTGTCAGATAAATAAATAAATATTTAAAAAATAATAATAATAATAAATAAAAGCAGGGAGAATAGTAGAGCAGAGGGTACTATCAGTGTCTCTCTCTTTCATCAGAGGAGCAGCAGCTTCCCCCAGATGGCCCTCGCACACTTCCTAGCTCCCGCTGCCAGCACACAGGCACAGGACTAACTCTAGCTTTAAGAGAGACAGAAGGACAAAGGGAACGGCTGTGATTTGTTACCGGGAACGGGGTGTATTTGCACCCCTCGTACAATTGAGGTTAGCAGACAGAAGGAGAAGAGCTATTCGAAGACTGCTAGTGGCTCATACCCCAGGGCCCTTACATCTCTCTTTCATTACCCAAAACCCGTTGGTTCAGAGTTACTAGGAGCATGTTCTTTCAGGGATCATTGTCGTTTGAGGATGTGGCTGTGGACTTCACGCGGGAGGAGTGGCAGCTGCTGGACTCTGCTCAGAAGACTCTGTACAGAAATGTGACGTTGGAGAACTTGAGCAGCCTTGTGTCACTAGGTAAGGACACATCCTGTGTGGACTCGGCCCAGTCAGCTGTCTTTTCCTGTTCGTTTACTGAAAAATGGGACCTGTGAACTGTGTAATGACTTAGGGCTTTAGTTTAAGAATTCAAAAATTCTTAGCCCTTCTTTGTCTTCAGAGTGTTTGTCCATGTGCATCCCAAATGAAAGACCTCATTCACAGCCTCTGAAGCTAAGCATTTGTTTGTTCTTTAGAAGCCTGAAGCCCAAGAAATTGGGCTCAAGTCCTGTGTGATTTTCCATACACAGGGTTTCAACTTATCAGACCAGATGTGATCTTCAGACTGGAGCAGGAGAAGCCACGGGTAATCAGTGAAGACATCCCCAGTCAGAGCTTTTCAGGTGAGTCACCTGGGAGGCAGGGGGATTGGAATGCCCTTTGAAGCGAACAGTGAAGACAGTGAAGGGTGGGCACCTTCACAATGTTGTTGAGAGAATTCTCGAAGTCACTAAACCTTTGGAAGTGACTTAGAACCATTGAGATGGGGACGCCTGGGTGGCTCAGTCGTTAAGCATCTGCCTTTGGCTCAGGTCATGATCCCAGGGTCCTGGGATCGAGCCCCGCATCGGGCTCCCTGCTCGGCGGGGAGCCTGCTTCTCCCTCTCCCACTCCCCCTGCTTGTGTTCCCTCTCTCGCTGTCTCTCTCTCTCTCTGTCAAGTAAATAAAAAATAAATCTTAAAAAAAAAAAGAACCATTGAGATGAGCTTCTCAGATACACAGGTAGATATCTGTCACTTATCCATGTGAGGGTAATCTGTCCTTTGCTTTGATTTCAGAGCGAGCTAGCTTCTCTGGTCTGTACTGAGGAGCTCAGCCCCCCTTTCTCATGTCAGACTTCATACATTCATTTTCCTCTCCGCACCACAAACTGTATCCTGCTGATAGGTCCCTTTTCTTTTCTCCTGGACACAGGAGTCATTGTCACTTTTCCCCTCTCACTGTTCCAATTCCCACATATTTTCCTCCCCTTTTGACTGGTAAGTGCCTCAGATTACTATTGTAAACCCACAGGCATTTCCTCTATTCTCTCCTTGATTTCTTTTATGATAATTTACTCTTTCTGTTCCCACAACCAAAGGAATAACTCTGGTGTCATCATTCCCTGCCTCCTAGTGCAGTTTTTTATTGCCTTGTCTTAGAGTTGAGTGTGTGTGCAAATGAAACCCTTTGCCTGGGACAGATTATTATATCATTGCTTCTAACAACCTATTTAGTCAATGTGGGTTTTTTCCTTCTCCTTATCTATTATTGGTTTTTTACCTCAGTTTTCATGAACACACTTTATTTAATTTTAATTCCCAAACATGTACTGGTGTGTGTGATTATTTCTACAGTTCTCGTTCATCTGGTTCACAGTTATTGAAGAATTCACAAAATGTGTTTGATTGTTCTCTTTTCTAGAATACTGGAAAGTTGATGATTACAAAGCATGGCACCAAGAAATTCAAGACAGGATTAAAAAATTGGAACAAGTCCATGAAACGAATGTAAGTGGAAAAATATTTCAGTCTGGCATGAACCTTGCACCTTTAAAGCAAAAGCCCAATAAGCGTGTCTCAAATGGAAAACATTTGAAATACTCGTTAGATTTATTTACTCAGACTGGAAACTGTGGAAGAAAGCAAGCTGGTAAGGGCAATGGATATGAGAAATCCTTTCTCCATACTGAACATGAAAAAACTCATGTTGGATTAAAATACTATGAATGTAGTGAATGTGGAAAAGTCATCAGCAAGAAGTCACGACTCATTGTCCATCAGAGAACACACACAGGAGAGAAACCATTCAAATGCAGTGGATGTGGCAAAGCCTTTTCCCAGAAGTCACACCTTGTTACACATCAGACAGTTCACACGGGAGAAAAACTTTATGGATGTGAGTGTGGGAAGGCCTTCTCTAGAAAGTCACACCTTATCACACATCAGAGAACTCACACGGGAGAGAAACCGTATGAATGCAGCGACTGTGGGAAAGTGTTCTCTCAGACATCACAGCTCATCATTCATCAGCGAAGTCACACGGGAGAGAAACCCTATGCCTGTGGTGAATGTGGGAAAGCCTTCAGTGGGAAATCACAACTTATTACTCATAAGAGAACCCATATAGATGAAAAGCCCAACAAATGCAGTGAATGTGGCAAAGCCTTCAGAGAGAAGTCAAGTCTCAATAAACATCAGAGAATTCATTCAGGAGAGAAACCCTATGGATGCAGTGAGTGTGGGAAAGCCTTCAGTGGGAAGTCACTGCTCATTAGACATCAGAAAACTCATTCAGGAGAAAAGCCCTATGGATGCAATGAGTGTACAAAAGCATTTATTTGGAAGTCACAGCTCATCATACACCAGCGGACTCACACAGGAGAGAAGCCCTATGGGTGTGGTGAATGCGGGAAGGCCTTCTCCCAGAAGTCACACCTCATCATACATCAGAGAACTCATAGAACAGAAACCCTAGAAACAGAGTGAATGTGAGAAACTTTGAAGAAAATAATCGCCCTTCTCTCTACATCCTAAAACGCATTTATAGAAATTCCCTGAAGGCCATGAGTATAGGAAAGTCATTGGCAGGAAGTTCTACTTCCTTAAACATCAGAATGCCAAATGGGAGAGTGGGCCTCTGTGTGCAGTGAACGTGGCAAAGACTGTAGAAAAAAGCACTCAGCAAATAGTCTAGTCTCGTAAATAAAATTATTCATATTGAGGACAAAAATAATGATTTAAAAGAATATAGAAAAACTTTGTCCATAGAAACGTTAAAAAAATCAATTTCCAACTCTGGTATTGCATCTTTTAAAGAAAAGGTTATTCAATTTTAAATAATAAGCATATGAAACCTTAAAGATATGTATCTGTACATATAAATATATATATATATATATATATGTTCATAATGATGACAGCCAAGTAAAAAGCCTGTTGCTTCAGAGGAACATAGGGCTTATATTCCTGAGTATGCCTACATGTTATAAATTTATATATTTTCATAGCACATGTGAAGTTAATCTGTGAACATGGTGTATGTCATGTTTATGACGCAGCATCTGTCAAGAGTGCTACACAGTGGATACGTTTGTTTGTACCATAATGGTAGAAGATAAGCTGCACCAAATGATGTATTTATTATTTAACAAACAGTTTAAGATATATTGCCAGATATTTTTGGCACACGTAAATGAGTTTGAGAGCTCTTATCTGCTCTGCCTTCAGTAGTAGAAGCTGGACTTTTTCAGTAAAGTTGTCTGCCTCCTCTGCGTCACCAGTTTATATACAGAACTGTTGTTCATATTAGACATGCAAAGGCAAGAATACACGTTAACATATAACTGAGTAAGCAACAGAAAAGCCCTGAATTGCATCACTCATCATCTAAATATATGAGAAATGGGGTTTGAGAAAATAAAAGACCCACAAAGCATATCCTCCTGTTATTTTCTCAGTGGGATTTCTGTACAGATTAGTTGTACATGCGTTGAATATAATAGAGCCAAGAAACTGTATTTTAGGTTAATATGTTAAGACATCATGTAATACTGTTCTCTGTATCAATCTTTTAATGTTTTCCTAAAGTACTTTGCAAATAATTAGAAGAAACTCTATTTAAAAAAAAACATGTAGTTCTGTAAGGTTACATGCAGAGACTCTTTGCTAGGAGAATTAGGATTTTTGATAATTTGATTCAGACATCTCGTACAGATGAGGCTTTAGAAATCAAGTTACCTTATTGTTTGTAAAAGAAATCTTTAATGTACAAGAGACCTTGCAATGCACAAGGTATTATCTTGCTTTTAAATATGCCAACTTTAAGTTTAATTTTTAAATAACGTGTCTTGAAAATGCCAAAACCCTTTCTTGAATGTTGGTGAAATTCAGAGGTTTGCATCACACCCAAATGTGTGATTTTCTTTTGTTGCCAACACAAGAAACTTGTCTTTGTTGAAACCATCTATTATGCATGTTACCTGTACCTCCGTTTAGAATTTTTTAGTACTTCCTCTCCTTGATAATGCCTGACAATGTCAGATTTCTTTCCTGAATGGTTATAACATTCAGACTTACAGAAAAATGACTGTTTTCATCAGAGAAAGGGAGATTTGTGGACAGTAGTCTTTATGTTGCATATCCAATGGCAAATGTTATTTGTATACGGGGTTGTATCAAAATTAAAGTTAGGACCTAGGTTAGCAAAGTATTGCTTTGGGGGGATGACCTTGACCCCCAATTTCTTATGCATCCTGTACGGGGAGGTCTTCATTATTCCGAAGTGTCCTGTGAGAGCTTGTCTGACTTACCAATCAGGGTCCAAGCTTGAGCACAACAGCTACTCTAAGTGAAGCTGAGCGAATTGCAGTTGATTAAAGAGGTAGTAGGAGAGCTGAGAAGCCAGAGGGGGTAGAGCTGTAGGTATTCATATGCAGTTTCTACTCCCCATTCTTGCAACCTTGACTGCCTCTGGGTCCGAGGGCTTAATCCTCAAGGGAAGAAGGCTCCTATCAAACGTTACAACAGTTCCTTGATGCTGTTTTGAGCATCTTGTGCCGGTGAATCAACCATCAGAGAAGGAGGTTACTCTTACTACTGGGGTTTTAAATCCACAGAACTAAGGAGTTGCTGGCACACATTTGGGGCCAGGTGGACTCTGTATGGAGCCTCTTAGTATTTCCATTATGGTTGTGAGTTCCGGTGGGAGACTAAAGCACCCTAATAAGGATAGGACTACTAGAAATTCAGTCTTCAGTAATGAAGATTGGGTTTCCCCACAAGTAAAGAACCTTGACCCACCAATACCTTGCTAATGGCAGGCATAATATGAAACACGTGGTTATTTAAAAAAAAGTTTTATGGTGAGTGCAGAGGTGAATATACCTGCTATGTATATTTTTGTTGTGTTTCAACAAATTTTCCTTCCCTATTTTTTTTAAAGATTTTATTTATTTATTTGACAGAGAGACAGAGAGGGAACACAAGCAGGGGGAGTGGGAGAGGGAGAAGCAGACTCCCCGCTGAGCAGGGAGCCCGATGCGGGGCTTGATCCCAGGATCCTGAGATCGTGACCTGAGCTGAAGGCAGACGCTTAACGACTGAGCCACCCCGGCGCCCCTCCTTCCGTATTTTTTGTTTTGAATTGGAACATTGGTGAGGATTGGTTTTATAATTTAGTTCACAGGTCATGAGATCAAGAAAAGTCACATTGGGGACGCCTGGGTGGTTCAGTCAGTTACGCGTCTCCCTTCGACTCAGGTCATGATCTCAGGGTCCCAGGATGGAGCCCCATGTGGGGAGTCTGCTTCTGCTTCTCCCTCTGCCCCTTCCTGTTGCTCGAGGGCGCTCTCTCTTTCTCAAATAAATAAATAAATAAATAAATAAATAAATAAATAAATAACTTAAAAGTCCAGAAGGATATAAAGTTTTGGGGAAATCTTACAAACAAACCTGACCTAATGGACATTATAAGCCTCTACATATAAAATCTGCAGAATGCACATTTTTTTTTTAAGATTTTATTTACTTATTTGACAGAGACACAGCGAGAGAGGGAACACAAGCAGGGGGAGTGGGGGAGGGAGAAGCAGGCTTCCTGCTGAGCAGGGAGCCCGATGCGGGGCTCGACCCCAGGACCCTGGGACCATGACCTGAGCCGAAGGCAGACGCCCAACCATCTGAACCACCCAGGCGCCCCTGCATATTTTTTTTCAAGTGTCTGTAAAACATTCACAAATACAGACCATGTGTAATGCCATAAATCAGGTCTCCATAGGTGAAAATCCTAGGATATGTTCTCAATAATAATAGATATAAAAATAATAAGTCTGGAAAATGCTCAAATATTTGAAAATTAGGCTATATGCTTATAAATAACACAAAATGAATAAATCAAAGGGGAATAAGAAGGTAGTTTGGACTAAAGGATAAGAAAAAAACATTACAGTTCAAGAGAGGCAGCTGAAGCTTTGTGAAAGGGAAACATAGCTCTTCAATGCTTATATGAGGAAAGAAGGAAAGTCTGATATGAATGATTTAAGCCTCTACCTTATAGAACTTCAGAAAGAGCAAATTAAATCCAAAGTAGAAGGTAGGAAATAAGAAAGATAAAAGTGGAAATTAATAAAATAGGAAACAAAAATAGAGAAAATTAACAAAAATATAATCAGTTCTTTGAAATTATAAAGTGGATAAACCCCAGCTAGAGCGATCAAGAAAATAGAAACTCAAATTACGTGTGGCAGGGATGATAGAGTTTTCCTTACAGATCTTGAAGATATTAAAAGGTAAATAGAGGGCGCCTGGGTGGCTCAGTTGGTTAAGCGTCTGCCTTCGGCTCAGGTCATGAACCCAGGGTCCTGGGATTGAGCCCGCATCAGGCTCCCTGCTGGGTGGGGAATCTGCTTCTCCCTCTATCCCTCCCCCCACTCATGTCTCTCTCTCACTCACTCACTCACTCAAAAATAAATACGATAAAATCTTTAAAAAACGAAAACAAAAAATAGAATAGTGTGAATTACTTAAAATTGGAAAACAAGGATTAAATTTGAAAAAATTCTTCATAAATATGGGGTGTATAATACTTTTATTTTTGTGGAAATAAAAGAATATTAATATGTAACTTGAAAGCATCCATCCTTTTTTCAAATGTTCATTAATTTATTTAATCAGAAAACTTTGAATATTATAGACTAATATGGCCTATCATAACAGAATTTCCTGTGATTTCAAGATGTGCTCAGAGCATTCAACAAAGAGTAATCTCATTCAAGATGGGTGATTTCAAGAGGCTGTGAATGTCCTGTACTCCACTTTTTTCTAAATTCTCTCTACTTCTATGTGATTTGAGTGTGAACCCTTATAGTTACTTTAGTTTCTATACATGTACATGCAGTCTAGTGATTATAAAATATGATGATCAAATTAAAATATGAAATTCACTGAATAGCTCTGAAATATTTTCATGTGCTTATTTATAAACAGGACAACTGTCTAATCTCTGTTCCCAAAAGACACTGAGATTAAAACAATTACCAAACAAGGTGAAGGATTGTGGCGCCTGGGTGGCTCGGTTGGGCGACTGCCTTCGGCTCAGGTCATGATCCTGGAGTCCTGGGATCGAGTCCCACATCGGGCTCCCTGCTCAGCGGGGAGTCTGCTTCTCCCTCTGACCCTCCCCCCTCTCATGTGCTCACTCTCTCTCTCAAATAAATAAATAAAATCTTAAAAAAAGTATTTCCTTTAAAAAAAAAAACAAGGTTAAGGATTTTACTCTATAAAATCTATAAATATGAGACTCTGCATCCTTATTGTGAGAACTGATTTCAAAAGCCTGGGATTATCTTCCTGATGGCTTTTAGGAGTCTGGGGCTACATTACAAGAACTAATTAATGCAAAAGTTTCATACTGACAAATCGTGTGGCTGCACCCCAGCCGACTGTAAGCCAGTGGTAGGTGATGGTCCAGTGAGACCAAAATGACCCGGAGAGGGTCATCGAGACACAGACTGCCTGGGGAACCTGCACGCAGGGAGTCCAGGAGTGACCAAATGCTGCTAGGATCTACATGCAGCAAGCTTTTATAGCAACTAAACTACAACTTTCTGGACCCTTCCCCTCCTCTTCCTTCCAAAGGAGACGCTCCAGCTTGGCCACCTCCAGAGCCCCTGATCTTGAGCCCTGAACATCATGTTTTTCTACATATCCTGCCTGATGGAATTATAGAGGGAGGTTGGGATCTCTGCATTCTCAAGATAGTGATTAACGGGCATTCAGGGTGTGCTCGCACAAACAGCTATCCAGCACGTACCGTATACAAACCACTTTGCATGTCCTTGCTGTATACATGAGAATACAATTAACGTGGCTGTACACTATCATGGAACAACCCACAAATCATCTTTTGTAACTTGTACATCCAACAAGTAATAAATGTATCATTCCTATATAATTTTAATTATTGGTAGTATTCATGATGAAATACTTTACTTCTTTACACATAATTATCTACTTACAATTATTTTCTTTATGTATAAAATAGAACACTTATTTACATATGTGGGTTTTTTTTAAGATTTTATTTATTTATTTGAGAGAGAATGAGATAGAGAGCATGAGAGGGGGGAGGGTCAGAGGGAGAAGCAGACTCTCCGCTGAGCAGGGAGCCCGATGCGGGACTCGATTCCGGGACTCCAGGATCATGACCTGAGCCGAAGGCAGTCACCCAACCAACTGAGCCACCCAAGTGCCCTACATATGTGGTTTTTTTTAAAGATTTATTTAGATCTCACGACCCTGAGATCATGACCTGAACTGAAATCAAGAGTTGGAAGCTCAACAAACCGAGGCACCCAGGTGCCCCCAGTTTTCGAGCTTTAAATGGTGTGTTACATTCCAATGTATACTTTTCCTTCACATAATTGTGCAGTGTTAACTGTTTGGGAAGACTTTCCCAAACAAGTGTGCATGCATTTGCCCAGTTAGAACATTTATGACCTTCCCCTTAATTCTTACCACAAATATAGGGCAAAGAAATTCTACTATGCAGTTGATAAACTGGTGATCATATAATAGTTTTATAAAGTTGGTTAATGAATTGCTCAGGAGCAGTAAAACGCTGTAAAATGTGTCCAGGTCATTGAGTCAGCCGCATTCTTCCTTGTGGGATCCACTTGACAACAACGATGGAGGTGCAGTGATTCATCTAATTTGTATGGGCCACAGGTTTGCCTACATGTGGGGCTGCGGCAAAGAGGAGCTTTCATCTGTGTTGTGTGACTGAGCTCAGCATTAAGAGTTGTGGGAAGACAGGCCCTGAGTTAGAATTTAAAACATAAATGATTTTTTTTCCTCTATGGGGCAGGGCATGAGGACACACACACACATTTTCCCTTGAAACAGCAATGTAAGTCGACAGAAAGTAAGAAATACATTTATGTTTTTATTCCATTTGCCCGGTTCTACAATTTGAGTTGTAACAGGATTATTCTAAAATCGGCTTAGGATGTAATAATATTTATATTAAAATCAACTTAAGATTTATATTTATAATAAATTTTATAGATTTTATATATGATAAATTATATATTAAAATATACATTAAATTTAAATTTTAACATTCATATTAATTAGTGCTATTAAATGTGCTTATTAAAATTTAAAACAATATTATTATATCCAAAGCTGATTTTACCAGTTTAGTGCCAGAGGAATTGTCCACGAGGATTTAGTAATCACTAGTGCCTTCTTCTTGTTCTTCATCTTCTGAGGTCAAGTTACAGAGGTAGACAGGGGAACATCTGGGAAGTAGAAGGCTATGACCTCCTGAGGGAGAAAAATGCCCTCAGTTCCAAACGTTCTGAAGAAGCCGAGTGGCTTTCTGAAGACACACCATAAGCCTGTGAGCGGAGCACCAGCCCAGGGTGCTCAGGTGAGCATGACTCAGGGGAGCGCACACGCCCTATGCTCCTTATACAATGTGCACAGTGGCAGGTTACTGGTGCAGCAGACATGGTTTGCACACTTTCAGAGTTAAGAGTCAAAGTCACTTTGTTCTGAATTAAACTGGTTTTTCTGTGCTGTGAACATTTTGCACAAAATGCTTTTTGTGTTAGAATCTTTATTTATTTATTTATTTATTTATTTTTTTGTAGATTTTATTTGATAGAGAGCGAGCGAGCACAAGCAGGGGGAGTGGCAGAGGGAGATGGAGAAGCAGGCTTCCCACTGAGCAGGGAGCCTGGTGCAGGGCTCCATCCCAGGACCCTGGGACCATGACCTGAGCCAAAGGCAGACACTCAGCCATCTGAGCCACCCAGGCACCCCTTGAATTTCTATTTTTTATGTTTCCCCCTATACTGGATGTTCTCAGATGCGCCATAGGGAGCTCTGGTGCATGAACGTCAGCCTGACCAGCCCTTCCTGCCCGTGGCCTCTCGAGTTGGCATCTGGCCGTGAGAGAGGCTTGGCCTGTCCCAGCCCCGAGCCCCTTGGGGCCAACGTGTAAGTAGGACATCTGTTCCTGATGGAGGGGAGGGTCAGGGCCAGAAATCAGGAGACAGTCAGAGGGCCCTACGGGGAATGGCCAGGGCTCCCTGGTCGCCAGCACACTGGCCCTCCCTCTGCGGAAGGTCCCTCAGGCCACCAGCCCAGGCTGCCCTGCCCTCCCCCAGGTAGGCTCCCTGTGGCTCTATGATTTTCCGACAGATCTTTCCTCCCTTCCGCTGCTCCTAGTACCAGACTTAAAAACAGATACCACGATGATTTCAGCAGATGGGCTGAGCGGGGAGCCTGCTCGATCCCAGGACCCCCGGGATCATGACCTGAGATCCTGGAGTCCCGGGATCGAGTCCCACATCGGGCTCCCTGCTCGGCAGGGAGTCTGCTTCTCCCTCTGACCCTCTTCCCTCTCGTGCTCTCTATCTCTCATTCTCTCTCTCTCAAATAAATAAATAAAATCTTTAAAAAAAAGATTTTATTTATCTAAGTGGGGGAGGGGCAGAGGGAAAATGAGAGAAATCCCAAACAGGCTCCAGGCCCAGGGTGGAGCCCCAAACAGGGCTCGTTCTCTCCATCTTGAGATCACGACCTGAGCCAAATCAAGAGTCGGTGGCTTAACCGACTGAGCCACTCAGGCGCCCCAGCAAGGCAAATTTTTTAAAAAATCTGGTTTACAGGAAACACTTTTTACCCCTTATAACCGCTCAGAGAGCCGCCTCCTGGGTTCCATCCCAAGCCGCTGCATTACTTAGAGATGGGTTTTCGCTTAGTAACAGGCCGCTGTTGTTTCCCATTGGCCAGGGCGCCCACGCCCGCAGGCACAAGCGGCTATTGGCTGAGATTGTGTCTGTCTGTTGGCCAATTCCCCGCCTCTGCGTTGCTACGAGACAGCACCCTGCCTAGCAACGGGCGGCTCCTAATTGCCATTGGCGGCGGTGCGGTGGCGAGTCAGCCGCGCCTGTTCGGCTCCTTGACCACCGCGGACGCCGGAGGGGCTCCTGCGGGCCAGGCCCGGGCTGCCCGGGCAGAAGGCGGGGGGACGCCCTGGGGGAGTGCTGAGTGCCGCAGGCTCGGCGGGTCCTGCGGAGCTGCAGGAAGACCTCATCCTCGGGCGAGCTTTGGCGGGGGCTCCAGCAGTCGGGACCCTAAGTGGGGACGGGGGCGCGGCCGGGACGCCTCCGCGGGTTGTGAGCCCGCGGGGGCGCGTAGGGCTGGCCGCGGACCGGCTCTTCCCGCCGCGGGGTGTCAGGGCTGTCCTCGCCTGCACCTGAGTCTCACCCCGGCCCCCGCGCCGACGGCGGGCGCGCCCCCACCCAGCCTGCGCCGAGTCCTTTCCGTTTCCCGTCTCGGAGACGCGAGTCCCTGCTGCAGCCAGCTCCATTCCTAGCTGGCTTCCTTCGTCGGCCCCATCTGTACTCCCGGCATGTGTGCTGCCTTTGTTTTCCGTGTTACTGTGTGGTCTGTGCCCCACTTTCCCTCAGTTTGTAATTTACACGTAGGAACTTATGCCGCCGAGTCTAAAATATGTAAGATCTAATTTATATTTTATTTATTTTTACTCTCACCTACAATTTTAAAAAATATAGTCTCTCTCAATGGCAGCAGATTTAGCAGATTTTTCTTTCTAGAGGGCATTTGACACATTTGTACGTTTTTTAAATACGTCAGTTGATTAATGTATTTATTTCTAAATTTTTCTGTGGGTATTTCATCCCTAATTTTTTTTCTTTTTTTAAGATTTTATTTATTTGACAGAGAGAGACACAGCGAGAGAGGGAACACGAGCAGGGGGAGTGGGAGAGGGAGAAGCAGGCTTCCCGCGGAGCGGGGAGCCCGATGCGGGGCTCGATCCCAGGACCCTGGGATCATGACCTGAGCCGAAGGCACACGCTTAAGGACTCAGCCACTCAGGCGCCCCTGGTTTCCACTGCTTTGTATCCATCCCCCTGACGTGTATCCATGGCTTTGCCTCTCCTCTACGGTCATAGGCTCTGTAGGGAAAGACCTAACCCTTGTCCAATGTCCTGCCCTCCAGAGTATTTCCTTATGGAACAGCAGTGCTTGTTTACATGGTCCTGAGAATCACTTATGTAAAAATATCTTTAGTGGAAGCCATATGCGACTTGTTTTTTCAAATCAAATGAATAAATTCTTTGGCAATGATGATGCACAGAGGTAAAATCAATCATTGGGTGTTGGGACATACATATAATGTCTGGTGTTGATGGCTTGTGATTCTGTAAAATTATTTGGAGGTGTGAAGCCACCTGAGTATAAAGGTGGAGTTGTCTGTGATAAATGTCTTTCCTCTCTGTATCTCCAATTTCTTTCCCTCTTCTAGATTCTTTCAGTAAATTTTCCCTCAGAAGGAAAAGTATGTGTTCTCTCAGTCACCTCTCTCATTTTGCAAGCCTTAACCCTGAGTGAATTTTAAATTCTCCCTTCCAAGCCTTCAAAAATAATTACTGCCTCTGTGTCTTAGTTTTCATTCTGCAGTATTTTTTGTTGGACTGTCACCCATTGCCAAAGGACAGTTTCATTGGCCCTGTCCAATGTCATCTAGACAGTAGATCACTACGGACAACAGCATCCAACAGTTGCCCGGTGTGCAGGAATGACCAGTCAGTGATGAACATTTGACCTGTATCTCTTTATGATTGCTCCAAGAGCTACTGCTTCCTTTCAGACACTTGCTACTCAGAGATAGTGTATATTTCCCACTCAGGTTGGATGCATTTCTAGATGTTTTCCAATGGATTTAGGCCAGTCTATAAATTTACTAATGAGGGATGCCTGGGTGGCTCAGTTGGTGAAGCATCTGCCTTCAGCTCAGGTCATGATCCCAGGGTCCTGGTTTCTGCCTGCCACTCCCCCTGCTTGTGCTCTCTCTCTCTCTCAAAAAAATAAAATCATAAAAGATTTATTTATTTGAGAGAGAAAGAGAGAGTGCACTAGCGAGCTCAGCTAAGGGAAGAGGGGGAGGGATAGAGTACTAAGCAGACTCTGAACTGAGCGAGCAGCCTGATGCAGGGCTCCATCTCGGGACCTGGAGATCAGGACCTGAGCTGAAACCGAGAATCAGACGCTCAACCTACTGTGCCACCCAGGCGTCCCATCCTACAGATTTTTAGATATGTGGAATCATAGACTAGATTTCTTTTTCTTTTCCTGGGGTCTCATTGTAATAATTTTGGGATTTATCCATGATGTTGTATTGTTTGTTCCTTTTTATTGCTGAGTTGTATTCTGTTTATTAGTCCATTACCTTGGAAACAGACATGGAAAATAAGTGTGGTTTTGGGCACCTTCAATTAGGTAACACTGCCAGCCAACCACAACCATAACCAACCACAACCACAACCACAACCACAACCATAAAGCTGCCGACCGCCAAACCATCTTGAAGCAGTAAGATCCACTGGAGATTTGTCGAAGGGGCATGGTTATCTCTTGGTGGCTAAGTTAAGATTCCTATGGATGATGCTTTGTTTTGGCTATATTGAACATTTGATACCTCTCATTATTTCAAATATTACTCTTTCAGCTAGTTGACATTCTGCCTGACCTGTTTTTATGGACTTTCATGGAAGCCTGTCACCATAGCTGCCATCCTGGAAATGATTTCACCTGTCACTTTCTTAAGTTATTCCAGATATGAGCATATTAAACTAACTTGTAAGCATGCTGTGAGTCATAAAGAAGCTGGAATTTTTAGTCATGTTTCCTCTTAGATTACTAACATGAATACAAATTAGTGCTTGAAGCTGAAACTAACCATGTAAAATAATCTAGTTTCATCTTTTTATTTATTTATTTATTTTAAAAGATTTATTTATTTGAGAGAAAGAGAGAGTGAGCAGGGGGAGGGGCAGAGGGAGAGAATCTTCAAGCTGACTTCCCCCTGATCATGGAGCCCAACGTGGAGCTCCATCCCACCACCCATGAGACATGACCCAAGCCAAAACCAAGAGTAGGCAGCCCAACCCACTGAGTCACCCAGGCACCTCTAGTTTCATCTTTTTAGGCAAAGAACTCTGCACAAAACAACTGTATAATCTCAATAAGAAACATCAATTTTTTTAAAGATTATTTATTTGAGACAGAGAGAGTGAGGATGGAGGGGGAGAAGCAGAGGGAGAGGGAGAAGCAGACTCCCCGCTGAGCAGGTAGCCTGATGCGGGACTTGATCCCAGGACCTGGAGATCATGACCTGAGCCGAAGTCAAACTTTTTAACCGACTGAGCCACCTAGGTGTCCCAAAACATCAATTTAAGAACATTTTTTCTAGGGGCGCTGGGTGGCTCAGTGGGTTAAGCGTCTGCCTTTGGCTCAGGTCATGATCCTGGGGTCCTGGGATCAAGTCCCACGTCCCACTCCCTGCTCAGCAGGGAGCCTGCTTCTTCCTCTCCCTCTGCAGCTCCCCCTGCTTGTGCTCTCTCTGTATAAATAAAATAAATAAATAAAATAAATAAAATAATATCTAAAATAAATAAAATCTTAAAAATATTTTTTCTTTTTTTCTTTAGAAGGAGGGGGGTAGGGAGAGACAGAGGGGTAGGGAGAGAGAGAATCTTAAGCAGGCTCCATGCCCAGCACAGAGGCTATCTTGGAGCCTGATTTCACAACCCTGAGATCATGACCCAAGCCGAAATCAAGAGTTGGCTGCCTAACCCACTTAGCCACACAGGTGCCCCTAAAAACATTTTCTAACAAAAGCCAAATATTAAGTAGTTGGCAGGTGCTTTTCTAAAAGTCCGAAAGACTTAACCCAGCATACATTCATGACCTCATATGAGAATTTTGATGGAACAGCATTTATCATGCTGACAATTTGGCAACATCCTAAATGCCACACAGTAAGGGAACTTTTTAAAAAATATTTTATTTATTTGACAGAGAGAGAGCGAGAGAGGGAACACAAGCAGGGGGAGTGGGAGAGGGAGAAGCAGATTCCCCACTGAGCAGGGAGCCCAATGTGGGGCTCGATCCCAGGACCCTGGGATCACGACCTGAGCCGAAGGCAGACGCTTAACGACTGAGCCACCCAGGTGCCCCAATTTTTTTTTAAGATTTTATTTTATATTTTTAAAAGATTTATCTATTTATTTGATTTGGAAGAGAAAGAGAGAGAGAGATAGTGAGAGCAGGAACACAGGCAGAGGGAGTGGGAGAGGGAGAAGCAGGCTTCCCACAGGGCAGGGAGCCCGATGCGGGGCGCGATCCTAGGACCCCGGGATCATGACCCCAGCTGAAGGCAGACACTCAACGACTGAGCCACCCAGGCGCCCCAAGATTTTATTTTTATTTTATTTTTTTAAATTTTATTTATTTATTTGAGAGAGAATGAGAGAGAGAGAGCACATGAGAGGGGGAAGGGTCAGAGGGAGAAGCAGACTCCCTGCCAAGCAGGGAGCCTGATGCGGGACTCGATCCTGAGACTCCAGGATCATGACCTGAGCCGAAAGCAGTCGCTTAACCAACTGAGCCACCCAGGCGCCCCCCAAGATTTTATTTTTAAGTAATCTCTACACCCAATGTGGGGCTGAACTCAACCATTTTAGCCAGCCAGGCACATCCAGTAAAGGAATCATTAAATTATTGTACATTCTTCCATTGGAATGTTAGGAAACTCCTCAGATGTATGTTTCATAGACATTTCAGAACATGGAAAAGGCTCATGATCTAATGTTAAGCGGAAAAAAGCAAAAAACAGGAGTTTCTCAAGTGTCCTTGAAACTAGGGGGAGAGATTGTTGCATAGGTGAGGTAATTTTTCATTTTTTTCCATAATTCATTAGTTTCTAAAATTTTCTAATTTCAAAGGAATATGTGAACTCAGAAAGTGTTTTTCTTTGAAAACAAAGTTTACATAATGTCCTAAAACAGTAGCAAATTGTTTTTGCTCCACTGAGTGCTTTTTTCTGTGTAACATTTACCTGTCTACATTGCTTTGATTGCACTTTTTCTTAAAAACTGACATAGATATTAATGTCTATCACTCTAGCCATATTAAAGGCTCTGTCTTTGACCCATGGGGTAAGTAAAATATCGTTTTACCCAAACACTTGTGGCATTTATTTTATAATATGTCAAGAAGGAACCTGAAGTCCTTGTTAGATCAACATTAGGGCACCTTTGAGATTCACTCTCATGCAGTGAAATGACTTCTGTCTCCAGGCAAAAGGGTCTTCTGTTCCCATGGTTTTGCACACACTCATTCTCCCCTCCTCATGGTGATTCCTTCAGATGAAGGGTTGGCACAGAGCACAAAAGCAAATGGGGGGGGGGGTGGAAGCAGAGGAGAGAAGGGGAAGCATTTCTCATTTCCCATCTTTTTATTTCAAAAATCAGCCCTGGCTCTGATTTTCATGGGTTCTTTGGCTTTATATTTTGAGTGTGCTTTTCAGGGGCAGCACTTTGCTTTTGGAACCTGTTCATACTTTCAGTCACCAGCCCGTTGCTCCACCCCAGTGGCCCTGCTTCTTGGGTTGCATGCCATGGGGTAGAGGAAGCTTGCTGTCTCATGGCCAAGTCTGCAAGGTTTGAGGAATATCCATGATTTTCCAGGTTGGACCTTTCTGAATGCATTTTTCTGTAACATTATAAGAGGTGTTTGTTTTCAAACTGCAATTACATTACATTATTACGACAAGTTTTTTAGTTTGGCCTCAACATTATAGCAGTTGAAAGTTGAAATTTGTTTTAGGTGACAAGAAACTTTTACTTTACGGGGTGTATAAATAAGGTCCTGCCTGGATGATGTTACGCTGTCCTGAGGGATGTCTTCTGAGGATCAGTGGGGTTTTAGAAGAACATTTTGCCCTCTCCAGGTATTAGCTGACATGTCTGTTGCTGCTCCCGGTTCTGCACAGCCGACCACCGACTGTCTTTCGTTTGGAAAGGCCCCACCCATTTGTGGACAGGTTCTGATACCACTAAATTTTTTTTTTTTTAAGATTTTATTTATTTGTGGGGCGCCTGGGTGGCTCAGTCTTAAGCGTCTGCCTTCGGCTGGGGTCATAATCCCGGGGTCCTGGGATCGAGCCCCGCATCGGGCTCCCTGCTCCGCGGGAAGCCCGCTTCTCCCTCTGCCGCTCCCCCTGCTTGTGTTCCTGCTCTCGCTGTGTCTCTCTGTCAAATAAATAAAATCTTAAAAAAATAAATAAATAAAGATTTTATTTGTTTGTTTGACAGAGAGAGAGAGGTGTCCTACTGGAAGGATGAGAGAGATCAGAATGTCAAGAAGTGACTTGGTAAGAGTCCGCCTGCTCAGCGGAGTGGCCAGTTCTTCGTGGAAAGCTGAGATGCTGCTGGGGCTAGAAAAGCTGTGTTCTTGAACAAAAAGGCCTGCTTAGCCAGACTCTTTGGGTGTCTCCAACACCCGAAGAGTCCAATAAGGTGCTGTGTTTTGCTGTTTTTCCATCAAAACAAAAAAAAAATTTTTTTGAGATTGTATTTATTTTTACAGATTTTATTTATTTATTTGACAGAGAGAGGGAGGGAGGGAGGGAGCAGGAACACGAGCAGGGGGCGGGGGAGGGAGAAGCAGGCGCCCCGCGGAGCAGGGAGCCCGACGCGGGCTCGATCCCAGGACCCTGGATCCTGGGGTCGTGACCTGAGCCGAAGGCCACGCCCAACGACTGAGCCACCCAGGCGCCCCCGCTTTTCTTAAAGAAAAAGGGTATTCAGTGAGAAAAGGTGGTAATTACACACTGTGTAAAACTGAGCGAGACAAAGGCGCGCACGGCCCAGGCCCGGACTGAGAGGCCCCTTCCCCAGGACGCACGTCCGTGCGCGCACGGACGGCCGTGCGCCCGCCCCGCCGCCGCCCCGGAGAGCCCCCGGAGAGCCCCCGCGCTCCAGCAGCGCCAGCCGCGGAGTCGCAGTGTGGTGGGTCCGCGGGGCGGCGCGGCGGGCCGGAGCCCCTGCCTCTGCCGTCCGAGTCGCAGGGAACGCGGCCGCCCACCGACGCGGCTGCTCTCGCTCGCCCAGCCCTCCCGGCGCATTACCCGACCTCCTGGTCTTCGCTCCCCGGCGGGTGGAAATCGACATCCTCAAGTGCCGCTTTAATCTCACTGAGCTCGCCACATGTCGGGCGGCACGTCGTTTCGAACACTTCCGACACGGCTTTGAGGAATTACTTCGGACGCCCAACCCCCAAGTAACTCCATTTCTTTTGCCCCGACTTAACATGGCGCCGACCGCCACCATCTCCGTAGACGAAGTCGTCCCGGCCATCACCAAAAATGGCGTTCAGACCCTCCGCCAGCCGTCTGCGCACACTCCGCCAGCCCCCCCCCCCCCCGCCCACTCTCTGGGGCCGCTCCGGGTTCCGCTCTAGCCGCCGCGCTCGGTGCGCGCCACCGCCAGCCAATCGCAGGCCACGGACGCTGCTCTAGCCCCGCCCGGCGGATCAGCTGAGGGATCCGCGATGTCTGTTGACAGCGGAGGCGGCGGCGGCGGCGGCGCGGCCGGTTCCGGGTTCGGCGCGGGGCGGGGGGTAAGCAGACGGCGCGGGGCTGTGGTGGGTCCGCGGGCGGGACGCGGCCGCCCCGGAGGAGGCGGGCGTCCGGCCCGCGGCGGCGTGGCGCGGGCGCCGAGGCCGGGAGGGCCGCGGGGCGGCGCGGCGGGCCGGAGCCCCTGCCTCTGCCGTCCGAGAGTCTCACCCGGCGTTTCCGGGTCTCGTCAGATGTGAATCCGATGGATCGGCCCGGGGAAGCCGAGCAGCCGCCGCAGCCGCAGCCGTGGGGGAGGCTCCTCCGCCTGGGCGCCGGAGAGGGCGAGCCGCACGTCCTCCTGAGCAAACGGGAGTGGACCATCGGGCGGAGGAGAGGTGCGGGCCGGGGCACGGGGCTGAGGGCGGGGCCGGGGGCCGGGGCCGGGGCCCGAGGACTGGGGGGCTGGGGAGCGGGGCCGGGGGCCGGGGCCCGAGGACTGGGGGGCCGGGGGCCGGGGGCCGGGCCAGGCTGCGCCCCAGGCCGGCGAAGGCCCCTGGGCGGGGCCCGCTGTGCTCTCCAGTTTCTCCAGTGGAAGAGGCTCTCGTGTAGGAGCTGCGGTTTGTGCGCTTACTGGTCGGCCCGGGCGCTGCTCAGTGCTTTCTGCGGTGATGTAACTGTTACGACTCCGTGAAGTGGGCGCGCCGGGGGGACCCAGCCCTAGAACGCAGTCTTTTCAAGTTCATTACTGCAGAGGGCATCTCCGATCTCCATGGAGTGAAATTAAAGTCAGTGATAGAAAGAACCCTGGAAAATTCAGCGGAAATTAAACAACACACTCTTTATAAAAAAATCTTCATTTATTTGACACAGAGAGAGGGAGGGAGAGAGCACAAGCAGGGGAGTGGCAGGCAGAGGGAGAAGCAGGCTCTCCGCCGAGCGGGGAGCCCGATGCGGGGCTCGATCCCAGGACCCCGGGATCATGACCTGAGCCTAACGCCTGAGCCACCCCGGCGCCGTTAGACGACGCACTCTTAAACACCAATGGGTCGAAGAAGAAATCACAAGGGAAATTACAAAATACCTTGAAATGAATGAAAATGAAAATATGATATGCTACAATTTATGGGATGCAGCTGAAGCAGTGCTCAGAGGGAAATTTATAGCTGGAGGTGGCTACATTTAAAAAAGATCTCGGGGCGCCTGGGTGGCTCAGTCGTTGGGCGTCTGCCTTCGGCTCAGGTCATGATCCCAGGGTCCTGGGGTCGAGCCCCGCATCGGGCTCCCTGCTCAGTGGGGAGCCTGCTTCTCCCTCTGCCACCACTGCTCCTCCTGCTTGTGTTCCCTCTCTCGCTGTATCTGTCAAATAAATAAATGAAATCTTAAAAAAAAAAGAATCTCAGGCCCCTGCTCTTAGAATGGAGCTGCTCAAATATTGATTGATTGAATGAACCTGGGAAGTACAGGGCCCCAACAAAATCTTGCAGCTAGGTGAGACAGTGTGGTCACCCCTCCACGCTTAGTTGCCTCTAAACTCCTAAGTGGCCATCTGGCAATTTGACCTCCCTTGTACCTTTCCTACAGGGAGAGAAGTGCGCTGGTCAAGTCAACCAAAAAATTTAGTTTGTTTGAAAGTTAATCCCTCTGACTCTCTCTCTCTATATACATACACACTATACATACGTTTTTTTAATTTTTATAATTTTTTAATTCCAGCGTAATTAACATACAGTGTTTAGTTTCGGGTGTATGATAAAGTGATTCAACAGTTCTGTACATTACTCAGTGCTCCTCAAGAGAAGTATATTCTCAGTCCGTTCACCTATTCATTCGTCCCCCAACCTCCTCTCTGCCAGCCATCAGTTCTCTATATAGAGTCTTTTTGTTTCTCACTATATATTTAAAAAAAAGAATGAAAAAGTATTGTTTAAAAACATACTTTTTATATGTTAACTATACTGGAATAAAAAAACTAAAAAAATAAAAGCCAAGTACTATGATAAAAAATAAAATAAGGAGAATAAAGTAAAACACACCTTTTTTGTTTTATTTTACCATTTATGATGTACCTGAACCTGTTTTTGTTTTTGTTTTTGGGTGTGTTTTGGTAGTATTGAATCTCAATATCAGGTTAATTTTTTTTTTTTTTTACAACTTTGAATGTATTTACACATCATTGGAAACTTTTGAAAAATGCATTAATTGTCTTTAACTGATGTAGTAGGAATTTGGTGACGGGCAGAAGCCCTGTTTCCAACGTGGCACCACCACATAACTTGTTTGGGCTAAGGACTTAACTTCCCATACCTTTGTACTTACTTCATAGAGTCATTGAAGAATAATTGAGGGCTTACCTGAGAAATGTTTAAAAGGAGCCTGGCTAAGAGCACTTAATGTTGGCCATTGTTATTATAATACAGTATTATAACATTTTGCATGTTAATACAAGGAGCAAAAACAGGTTGAGTTAATCTTCTTAGTAGAATTCCTTTTGGTGAATGTATTAACCTTTTCAGCAAAAAAGAAGTTGCTGTGTTAGTCTGCTCAGGCTGCTGTAACAAAATGCCATAGACTAGGAAGCTTAACCAACAGAAATTTATTTTTCACAGTTCCTTAAGTCTGAGAAGTCCAAGATTAAGGTGCTAGTTGATTTGTTCTTGGTGAGAGCCGTCTTCTGGATTGCAGACTGCAGACAGCTGCTTTGCTAGTCTTCCCGTGCTAGACAAAGATTTGGCATCTCTTCCTCTTCTTCTAAAGGCACCAGCCCTATCAGATTAGGGCCCCACCCTAATGATCTCATTTAACCTTTATTGCCTCCTCACAAGCCCTATCTACGGTTACATTGGGGTTCAAGCTTTTAACATAGGAATTTTGGGAAAGACACATAAGAGTTGTAGAACTTGATTATATTTATTTTAAAACAATAACATGCCTGCTATATATAAGGCATTATGTCGAGGAGAAGGGGAGAGCTGAGTTGGTATGTGTGGGAAGGGAGATGGAAGACCTCACCTTCCCAAAGAGCTTCTCGTGCTTGGGGAGTGGCAGAAGTGTGCACCAGCCTTGTGAGAAATTTAACCAACTGAATGATAAGCAGGGCAAATGCCAAGAATAGAACTTAGCACAGAGTATCTTGGATCCAAATTAGAATGCTGATATTCAGGTGTAGAGAAGCTTGTTAAAAACCCATCCCAGTGACATGGTGACTAGTGCTGGGTTGGGGGCTGCCAGCAGACTATCCTGCTGGTTATACTCAGTGTGCTGGGAAGATCATGAGCACAGGTGAAATTTGCCTTGGATAAATGTAACAAAGCACTTCCCATAATGTATAATGTGGAAGTAAGATTTCTAATACTTCAGGTGTATGGAGATACAGGTCACATATGGTAAAATTCACCCCTTAGAGGTATTCAGTGAGTTTTGAGAAATGGAATCACCACTGCTGTTAAGAGGCAGAATGTTTCTATTACCTTAGAAAGATCCCTAGTGGTCCTTTGGATCAGCCGCCACCTCTCAATCCCAGCTCTGGCAGCCATCCATCTAATTTCTACCCCTATCAATTCTGCCTTTTCCAGGATGTCATCTAAAAGGAATCACACAGTATTTCACCACAGTCTGTGTATGGCTTCTCTCCTTTGACATAGTCCTTTCGAAATTCATTTCAGGCTGTTGTGTGTGTCAGTAATTCGTTTCCCTCCCTTTGTTTCACGCCCAGTGTGGAGCCCAACGCAGGGCTTGAACTCGCAACCCTGAGATCAAGACCTGAGCTGATAGACGAGTTGGACACTTAACTGATCAAGCCATCCAGGCACCCCAGTAATGTGTGTCTTTTTGATGCTGTGTAGTATTCCAATGTTTGGATGTGCCAATTTTGTTTTTTAATTCACTGGTTGATGGACCTTGTATTGCTTCCCAGGTTTGGTTATTAAAAATAAAGCTATAAACCTTAGTAGCTATAGTATGAATTTATAAGCAAATTGGTTAGATAATAAAAAGCTCTTGAAAGTTTTTATTCCTTTGGTTTAAGGAGAGAACAAAATATTTGAGGATTTTCCCCCTTGCATTTAATGAGGGTATAATGATCATATTCAGCTGTAGATGCAGCCCCCTTCTGTTTTAAATTTTCTCAAACATGTACCTGTGTCTGTAATTTGCTCAGTCATGTTTTCTGTCACTCTTGGTTATTGCTTCAATTTTGTGATGATTTATGAAACCTCGGATTACACGGAGAAGAAATTAAGGACTGAGTTAAGATACTGAAGAATTACTTAACTAAGCCCCTTAGTTTTTTTAAACTTCTGTTTTTAGCAGGCTAGCTGCATATATGTGCACATTGTGAAACCGTCACCAAGAAGCTCTTGGTGTATAGCCAGAGCTTTTGATGGGGTGGGTATCCCTGAGGCCATGGGGAGTCAGAAAGGTGCAAGACACAGTCCCTCTCCCTTTGCTTTGGATTAATACTGAAATGCTTTTTGAAAAATTGCTTCCTAGGGCGCCTTGGTGGCTCAGTTGGTTAAGCGACTGCCTTCGGCTCAGGTCATGATCCTGGAGTCCCAGAATCGAGTCTCCACATCAGGTTCCCTGCTCAGTGGGGTGTCTGCTTCTCTCTCTGACCCTCCCCCATCTCATGCTCTCTCTCTCAAATAAATAAAAAAAAGTCTTAAAAAAAAAATTGCTTCCCCTGGGGGCACCTGGATGGCTCGGTCGGTTAAGCATCGGACTCGTGATTTCAGCTCAGGTCATGATCTTGGTTCTGGGATCGAGCCCTGCATCGGGCTCCGAGCTCAGGGGTGAGTCTGCTTGAGACTCTCTCTCCCTCTGCCCCTTACCCCACTCTCTCAAATAAATAAATAAATAAATATTTTTAAAAAAAATTGCTTCCTTTCTTGCTTGATTAGGTGTTGTCTCCTGCAGTGCATACAACATGGGTCCTGATTTTCAACCACATGCTTTGATAAGCAAAAGGCGGTATTGTGCACAGTCCCCATGGTCATATCCAGTGTGTATCCTTTCTCTGTTTTAGGTTGTGACCTTTCATTCCCTGGCAATAAACTGGTCTCTGGAGATCACTGTAAAATTATAGTGGATGAAAAATCTGGTCAGGTGTCGCTGGAAGATACCAGGTAAGCTCTTTCTGAACTTTTCCTTCTAAAGAGTTCTTGTTTTTGTTTTTATGTAATCTCCACACCCAGTGTGGGGCTCAAACTCACAACCCTGAGATCAAGAGTCACATGTTCCTCCAACGGAAACAGCCAGGCGCCCCTCTTTCTGAACTTTTCTGTTTTCTCTTGAAGCCATTGACTATAGAGAAGAAACAAGGGCTTGTTTTCTTTTCTTTTTCTTTTTTTAATTTATTTGTCAGAGAGAGCATAGCAGGGGAAGCAGCAGGCAGAGGGAGAAGCAGGCTCCCTGCTGAGCAAGGAGCCCCATGTGGGGCTCGATCCCAAGACCCTGGGATCATGACCTGAGCCGAAGGCAGACACTTAACCAACTGAGCCACCCAGGTGTCCCAAGGGCTTGTTTTCTATGACACAGTAGTTCGCTAGGCTGTCAAGTTATTAGAAAATATATTTTCTGGTTTCCAGTAACACCTCAGTGTCTGTGACCCGTCTTGAATGTATTCAAATTAAAGCAAAAATATTCCTGAAGAAAGACTTAAAAGGCAGTGATAACCTATTCAAGTTAGACTTCTTTCCTCTAAGTCAAAAAAATCTAAAATTGTTATACAACATAAGTAGTACATAAAAATGAAAAGCTTTCCCAAATTCCACTCACCTGTTAGAAATACGTACGTATGTATTTTGTCTTAATGACGTTTTGCTAGATACATTATGTCTGCTTTTTTCACTTTTATTTATGGAGTGCTTTTGTGTCTGTGCATCTAGATTCATCTTGTCTTTTTCATTATGATTATGTAATAATTTACCTGTCAGCTCCTTTACTGATGGAGATTTATTATTTTGACTTTTTCTTATCATAAATGACACTAATTATTCTCTTCCAAAACCCTTTGCATTCATGTCTGATTATTTTCTTGGGATAAATTTATAGGAAGGAATGCTGTGTCAGAATGCCTATTTTAAACCTGGTACAAGTGGCAGATGGCCTTCCAGCAGTATGTTGAGAGTATGCCTTTTCAACCAGATGAATTTTTATTTTTGTAAAGGTCAAGTGCTATGAGATTGGTTACTACAGTTGTAGGGATAGAAGACTAGGAATTCCTTTATTAGGAAGAAATGATGCTCCTTTCCCCCTCTTCTGGTAAGTAGCAGACTAAGTTCTTTATTTCTCAGCCTGATGTAGAATAACGTAGCACTGGTTCTGGAGCTGTCCTCTGGCAGGGCCTGGCTTACCAATACTGGCCATATGACGGTTGTAGCTTCCTGTGGCTCTTGTAACAAAGTACTACAAACTTAGTGGCTTAAAACAACACAAAGCTATGATCTTATAGTGCCGAAGGTACAAAGTCTAACTCAGGTCTCATTGGACTAAAATGAAAGTGTCGGCAGGGTTGGCTTCTTCTGAAGGCTCTAGGAGAGAATCCATTCCCCACCTTTTCCAGCTTCCAGAGGCCAGCGTGTTCCTTGGCTGAGGAGGCTGGAGGGAAGAGGGTGTTCCAGGCAGAAGGAACTGCAGGGGCTGAGGCCCAGAGGCACAAGCAGGCCCTGTGTGCTCAGAGTAAATGGCGAGTGCAAAGCGAGGCAGTAGACTGGAGCAGGAAGGCCCTGGTGTCTGTGCTAGGGAGTGTGGACTTTAGCCTGAGAACAGTGAGAAGTAATCAAGGGGGTTTAAGCAGAAGAGTAAAATCAGACTTTTTTGGTTAGAAAGAGCCTGAGAATGGATTGTGAGGAGAATCCTGGCGGCAGAGACCCTGGCTGTATTGGGGAGCACCACCAGCTTTTGAAAGTGAAGTCTCGCTGGGACACAGCCACAGGCCCTTGATTGGGGCCTGTCTGTGGCTGCTTTCCTTTGACAGTGGCACAGCTGAGTAGTTGGGACAGAGACTGTGTGATCATACAGCCTGAATTACTTACTTTCTGGCCCTTTACAGACACTTAAGTAGCGGGCATCTGCTCAGGTGTAAAAATAAGGCCTTTAACCACGGGAGGCCTTGGCAGTGAAGCCCTAGAGTTAAGCTTGGGTGGTTTGAATGCCTGCAGTTGGGTCGGTGTGCTTGCTTGCTGAGGTTTGTTTTCGTCTTGTACTCTGTTCCCCGTGCCTGTGGTGTGCACTTGGTCCACTCATGATTTTCTGTCAGATGTCTCCCCGGAGTCCCTCCTCAGGAAGTGCTGTTCCACCCTGTCTCATCTGATTTAGGCTCTTGTCTGTCCCCTCAGCAGCCTGCCCTCTTCCACCTGAGCTCCCTGATTAACTGGAGTGACCCCCCACTGAGGGACCATGCCATCTTCCAGTCCATAGCCTGGCATTTATTTGCTTTTGCTCGGAACCTCTCTCTCTCTCTTTTTTTATTTTAAAGATTTTTATTTATTTGAGAGAGAGAGAGCACATGAGATGGGGGAGGGTCCGAGGGAGAAGCAGACTCCCCGCCGAGCAGGGAGCCCAATGTGGGACTCGATCCCGGGACTCCAGGATCATGACCTGAGCCAAAGGCAGTCGCCCAACCAACTGAGCTACCCAGGCGCCCAATCTCTCTCTTTTTTTTAAGTAGGCTCCACTCGCAGTGTGGAGCCCAATGTGGGGCTTGAACTCACGATCAAGACCTGAGCCAAGATAAAAGCGTCGGATGCTTAGCCAACTGAGCCGCTACTTGGAACCTGTTACTTAAGAGGTGTCAGTGCTGATTTGAGGAATGAGCCGACCTGGTTGAAACTCCTGGAGGGAGGGGTAGATCTGTGGACGGAGCAGAGTGCAAAAGTGGGAGAGAAGCTGGAGATCAGAGCTGCTGGTAGAAGTCCAGGGTCCACCAGGAGGCAGATGGAGGAGAACATGGCATGGGGAAAAGCAGGCATGTTGACGAGATTGCTTGCTGGTTTGAGGGGGCACAGGCAAGCTTTTTCTCAGGAGAATTATAGTGTGGCACTTGCATATGTGGCTCCTTAAATATTTACATTGTTCTTATGAGCGTTTTATCATTTTCAAAGCAGTAATACTGAATTGTTTTCGTAGTGGTGGTAGAAAAATAAATTTAACTCCCAAGTTATTTTAAGTAGGATAAATTGCAATTTTGTTGTCTCTACAGCACCAACGGAACAGTAATTAACAAGCTAAAGGTTGTTAAGAAGCAGACTTGCCCTTTGCAGACGGGGGATGTCATCTACTTGGTGTACAGGAAGAATGAGCCAGAACACAGTAAGAGAGACGGAGTGGACAGACGGGTGGCTCGTGGTGGGGAGGTCCTGCCGCAGCTGGGAAGTGTCATTGAAAGGGAGTCTGCTGAAGCAGCTGTTCACCTTAGGAATGTTCGTGTTAGCTACATTTTGTTTGTTGTTGATGTAGATTCTTGGTGTGAGTCATGTCTGTTGAAGAAGGGGAGTGTTGGCCTTGCGGTCTGAGTCCCAGCCATCCTTAGAAGTCCCACCACGGTCATGAGCTGTGCATCTCAAAAGGGCCAGGAGAGGTGAACAGGGATGGCTAGGTGACAGCAGAAGAAACCTGAGTTGTGGGGAGTAAGACCTAGAATAGGGGCTGGAGGCCAGGGGTCACTCTGCTTTTGGAGACCTTACAGGAGACAACAGACGTCTGACTGGATCCCATTTAGCTTTTCCAGATCTGAGTATCTGTGTTTGGGGAAAAAGAATGATACAGGACAAGGAGAGTTGAGGGAGTCTTTCGAAGGTTACCCCCGAACTGGAAAAAGGCAAATATTCTCAGGTTGTCTTCAGCATAGTCAAAGCCAGCCCCTGACCCGTGGCAGGGTCTTCTGTCTGCTCCTTCTGGTAGTTTGAAATGACAAGCAAAGCACAGATTCGTCACCTGCTCATCGTTTTGCCTTCCCTAGTCTGCCTCCTGGCTCCAGACATTTTTCCCTGAGGCTTATTTATTTTAAAGTTGGTTAAGATACTTTTGGTCCCTTGTTTTGAAATCCCTTAAACGGGTTAATGTTGTTACTAGCTGGTAAGTCAACATCGTCAACGAGGACAAGGGACTGAGGTGACAGGAGCAGAGGAGGGAAGTGTGTTCCTGCTGCTGCGTGGGCACTCTGTTCTGATTTGGCTAACTTCCTTTTAGATGTGGCATACCTCTATGAATCTTTAAATGAGAAGCAGGGCATCACACAAGACTCCTTTGGTAAGTGAGACCATAACCCAGTGGGTGCGTAGTAAGGGCTATTGATTCTTACTAGGAAAGCTGCTTCACCTGCTGGACTGTCTTGCCTGAAGTCGTGCTGCTCCACCTGAACCCTGATTGTGCTCATTCTGCTCCTTCTGTGCTTGCAGAAGCTAATAAAGAGAATGTGTTCCACGTGACCAAAGATACCTCAGGTGCAGGGCGAGGTGACGACCCCCAGGTCCTGCTGTCATCGCCCACCACTCAGGCGTGCTTTGAGGAACCACAGCCATCGACGTCGACATCGGACCTCTTCCGCACGGCTTCTACCTCTTCCATGGAGCCCACCTCTGCAGGGCAAGCGCCTTCCTCCAGCTCTGGTGAGACAGGAGTCTCTGCTTTCTGGTCAGTAATTCTGACCTGTGTTGCTACGGAGACAGACAGAGAAGCCACTGAGGAAGTCAGAGGTGTCATCAGGCATCAGGCTCTCAGTAGCAAGATTGCTGTAGTAGTAGATGCTGTCTTGTTCCATCTGCAATAGAAATGCTGAAAGTCGGAGACCGGAGTACCATGGTATTTCTTGTAGTTCTGTTGGGATATAACTCACATACCATAATAATCACCCAGTTGAAGTGTACACTTCAGTGGTTTTTACTATAGTCATAGTGTTGTGCATTCATACCACTATATAATTCCAGAACATTTTCATCACTCCAAAAGGAGACCCCATACCCGTCAGCAGTCACTGCCCCTTCCCCCGCAACCACTAATCTGCTTTCTGTCTCCATGGATTTGCCTCTTCTGGCCATTTCATACAGGTGGAATCATGTACTCTGTGACCTTTTGTGTCTGCTGCTTTCCCTGAGCATAATGTTTTCAAGGCTCATCCAGAGGGACATAGAATTTTTTTATTTTTTAAAGATTTTATTAATTTATTTGAGAGAGAATGAGAGAGCACACGTGCACATACACACAAGCCAGGGGCGGAAGCAGAGGGAGAAGCAGACTTCCTGCTGAGCAGGGAGCCCCACTCAGGCCTCAATCCCAGGACTCCAGGATCGTGACCTGAGCTGAAGGCAGACGCTTCACCGACTGAGCCACCCAAGCACCCTGGGAGTAACATATAATTTAAAACCAGTTTTATATGTACTGGTCCTTATGGCATCAACTCTTTACCTTCCTCACTGGTCACTAGACAAGATTCAGAATCTCTAGGTGCCATGTGACCTGAGCGTTTCTTTGTAGGTATTGTTAGGGTATGGAATGTATATATATTTAGTGAATTGGATCATACTATATATGTTAATTTTTTTAAAGATTTTATTTATTTGACAGAGCAGGAGAGGGAGAAGCAGACTCCCCACTGAGCAGGGAGCCGGATGCAGAGCTCGATCCCAGGACCCCAGGATCATGACCTGAGCCGAAGGCAGCCACTTCACTGACTGAGCCACCCAGGAGCCCCTAAATACGTTAATGTTTTAGTTCACTTTCTTAGCTATTCTTCTGTATTTTTCTTCCAGTTTCTCTTTAGGATTATCTTTTTAAGTAAAAAAAAAAAAAAAAGTCTTTTTGAGATTTTGATTAGGGAGAATTGACATTTTTACAATACCCAGGATAATGGTGTTTTACCCTGTTTATTAAGCTCTTTGATGTTCTTCAGTGAAGTAAGCCTTTTTCACTTAGTTTTGGGAACTCTCATTTTCCCTAGAATGCTTCTTCTCTTGTTCTTGTTTTTTTAAGATTTTATTTATTTGAAAGAGAGCATGCAAGTATAAGCTAGGGAGGGACAGGGGCAGAGGGAGAAGCAGGTTCCATGCTGAGCAGGGAGCCTGATGCAGGGCTCAATCCCAGGACCCCGAGATCGTGATTTGAGCCGAAAGCGGATGCTTAACCGGCTGAGCCACCCAGGTGCCCCTCCCTCCTTCATTCTCAAACGTTGTAGTGCATGGAGACCTTCTTAAATCTCAGTGAGGGTGTGTTTGGCTGTGAACAATGGAAAAACATGGCCCCCAGAACAGAGTGTGAAGACCCAGCCCAGCACTGGCTCAGCAGCTCAAGATGTCACCAGGCACTTTCTGTCCTTCGCATGTGCCTCTTTGTCTTCTTTTAATCTTGGGGTTGCAAGAAGGCTGCCAGAGCTCCAGCTGTCACAGCCACATTCAGGGGCAGGGACCAGCAAAGCCTTTGTAAAAAGAGCTCTATTGTGGGCTCAGCTCAGCAGAGGAATTGTTCCCAGAAGACTCCGCCAACCTGGCTGTACTGCTACAAGGTAGTCCTTATTTTTGTATCTGTTTTAGTTGGATTTGGGGAAGGAGAGGCAGTAAACTTACTGCAGGGACTCAGTATGCTTCCCTGAGACTGGAAGCCTTCTTTCTCCCACACTATTTGAACCTGTTTCCATTTTTGAGAACTTTTTACTTGCTAATACTGTTGCTCATTTTAACATAGGCAGCCCCATCTCTCCTATTTGTTGTCCTCATTAAGGCTTTGTACCACCTACCACCTTCCTTACCCAGAGCCTCCTTTGCTCAGCCTAACTCCTTAGCAGCAGCGTGCTCCACACGACACCCCTCACTCTTTCCCCAGATCTATGGCACCCCATCTGAACAGTAACATTCTGATGTGTTGTTGTGACTTTTCAGGGCATCCATGAAAGGGCTTCGTAGGTACTTATTAGGCATGCTTAGTTACAAAAAAGGCTGCGGACAGTGAGCACTTTGTCTAAGTCTCACCTACCACCTCCAAGAGAAAACCAGCAGCATAGACCAAGCCAGTGACCACAAGAGGCCCTCCAGTCTGTCTCCTGGTACTCCTGAACTGTAGTCCCAGTTTCTCCCGAGGCCTTTGACTTACTCTGTTTTAGGATCATTACTTCAAACTCCTGACTAAAAGAAAAGGCGATCATACTACCTAGATGAAAACATGCCAGAAAATTATTGAAAAATTACCCAGTTGGTTGACGTTCTTCAGGTTCTGTAGGCTCATGTGCCGTTTATAGTACCACTTGGGTTCTTTAAACCACAGAGGCACTACACAGTTGGGGCAGGTGCTGCCCTGCTGCTGGCTCCACCCACCTGAGGGGCTCACCCTTGTGATGGCAGCCCCAAGAGGAGTACAAGTGACACTCAATGACCCTGAGTGCGGCCCCAGAGCGTGTCGAGTAGGAACACAGACAAGATGGAAAGCTATGGGCCTTCTAGATGGAGTGCTAATCTCCCAGCTCTAAGCCTATATAAAAATAGGCTTTGTCTCTAGTCCCAAGCTGTGCGTTTTGTGGTTATTGTAATAGTTTTTCAGAATTGAAGCATAAAACAGCTCTGGCCTATAAAGAAAACATACTTTACCAATAGAAATTTTTTCCACATAGTACAGTGTATAATGTGTGTGGTTAGGTTTTGATAGTTTTTCGATGATGTTCTAATTTCATTAAAGAAACCACAATGAGATATCACCTCGCACCTATTAGAATGGCCAGCATCAAAAAGACAAAGGATAACAAGTGAGGATGTGGAGAAAGGGCAACCCTCCTACACTGTTGGTGGGAATGCAAGCTGATGCAGCCGCTCTGGAGAACAGTATAGAGTTTCCTCAGACAGTTAAAAAGAGAACTGCCATTTGACCCAGTAATCTCACTTCTGGGTATATATCCAGAGGAGGTAAAAATCACTATCTCAAAGAGATACCTGCACCCCCATGTTTCTGCAGCATTATTCACAAAGGCCAAGACATGGAAACAACCTAAGCGTCCAATGATGGGTGAATGGATAAAGAAAATGTGATGTGTGTGTGTGTGTGTGTGTGTGTGTACACATACTAATTGTTAATATTACCATAAAAGGGCAATGTGTTTATATATTGTGCAATTAAAAAAATCATAAAATATTTTGCTTTAAGCAAATTGTTAAGATGGAAAGCTTAGCTCTAATTGTGTAAAGTTGGGGAAATGTTTCTGTGTATCTAAGTGTATACATACTAATAAAATAACCAGCCTGCTAAGTGTGAGGTTGGGTGCCAGGTGCTTTTATAAGTTTTTTTTTTTTTTTTTTTTTTTTTTTTGGTTTTTTAAATTTTAAGTTAATCCTCACCATGGATCTGTTGGAGAGGTACCATCATCATGATCTTCATTCTGGAGTGAGAAGCTCCACTGAGCATAGGAGGCCCTCCCATGGTGGGAGTGAGAACCAGAGCCAGGAGCCAGCACCTCTTTTCTTCCCTTAGTATACAAGCTCATTTGCTCCGCAAACAATTCTAACCTTTTTCCGTTGGCGGCCATCGGGCAGTTTCTTTCTTTTTCAAAATAACAACGCTTAACCACTTGAATATTATAGACTACATATGTATTGTAGTGTAGTTTCATAAACTAGGTCTTTATTCAGATAAAGGTTATTGGAAAGTCTCCTCACCTTTCTCCCGGGCTCATTTAAATTTTGCTTATGCAGATCAGTACTTTCCCTATGAGTTACTCCTGCTCCTTTATCACCTCACTGTCCCTCTCATCTGTCTGGCCTTCATGTCCTTGTCTTCTGAAGCCTGTTTCCCTCTTAGAGGCTGGTGTGTGTACCTCTGTGCTAACATTAGTTACAACATGGTGAGTGAGTGGCGTCACTTAGCATGTGGTTTGGCCCCGTGTTAGACTAAACGTTCCAGGGCTGATCCCAATCACAGACATGTCTGCATTTCTTTCCCCGTGAATGTGCCACTTAACCCAGCTCTACCCGGCACAGCAGTGTGCACAGATGCATTTAAGAAATGTAGTTGAGGAGAGCCTGGGTGGCTCCGACGGTTAAGCGTCTGCCTTCGGCTCAGGTCATGATCCTGGAGTCCCGGGATTGAGTCCCGCATTGGGCTCCCTGCTTAGCGGGGAGTCAGCTTCTCCCTCTGACCCTCCCCCTTCTCATGTGCTCGCTCGCTCGCTCTCTCTTTCTCATTCTCAGTCTCAAAATAAATAAATCTTTTAAAAAAAATGTAGTTGAGGAGAGCCTGGGTGGCTCCGATGTTTAAGCGTCTGCCTTCGGCTCAGGTCATTATCCCAGGGTCCTGGGTTCGAGCCCCGTGTCGGGCTCCCTGCTCGGTGGGAAGCCTGCTTCTCCCTCTCCCTCTACTGTTCCCCCTGCTTGTGCTCTCTCACTCACTCTATCAAATAAATAGATAAAATCGTAAAAAAAAAATGTAGTTGAGTATTTCTAGTGAGTATGTGTTATTGAGAATATGGCATCTTGGATTACCTAGACCTGACTTGAATATGTGATGCTCCACCTGTCGTGCTTTCTCCTTCTCGGGCAGATGAATCAGAACCTCTCTTGTTTGTCTTTCTCACAGGCTCCAGAGGTGCAGGCATTTCCCCAAAAGAGTGTGGTCCATCTGTGGCAGGTGATGAAATCCCCACCTTTCCTTCCACTCTCCCACACAGAGAGGGAGCATCCTTTTCTATGTCAGAACCCCGGGATCAGGAGGATTTGGAGCCCATCAGGAAGAGAATGAAAGGAGGTCAGAGTCTTCAGAGGAAAATCTGCACTTAAAAAGACAAAGTTAAAAAGACTGTAAAAAATATTTGGGAATGTGTAGTGGGACGGTGGCTGCCCTGTAGCAGTGAGACCAGGAGGCTCTGGAAGGGAGGGCCTTGGGGAAGGGGACTAGAGTACTGGGTGTGTTGCATGGAAAATTGAATTGACTGGCTTGGGGAGGGTGTGGGAAAACTCAGCAACAGTACATAAAATAATAAATATAAAAATGAGGCCATTTTCTGGGGCGCCTGGGGGGCTCCATTAAGCATCTGCCTCCAGCTCAGGTCTTGATCCCCGGGTCCTGGGATTGAGTCCCACCCGTTTCTCCTCCGTCTGCTCCTCCCCACCCCCCCATCTCTCTCTCTGTCTCAAATAAATAAAATCTTTTAAAAAATAAATAAAAATTAGGCCATTTTTTATTCCAGCAAAAATGAAAAATTGTATAAGGAAGAAAACTTAAGTTGTTTTTTTTAAAGATTTTATTTGAGAGAGATAGTGAGAGAGTACAAGTGGGGAGCAGAGGGAGAAGCAGGCTCCCCACAGAGCAGGAAGCCCGATGCGGGTATTGATCCCAGGACCCTGGGATCATAACCTGGGCCAAAGGCAGATGCTTAACCGACTAAGTTTCAGGTGCCCTGAAAACTTAAGTTTTCTTAATTAGTAGTATACTGTTTGGCTCAGCAGTGAATATTTACCTAAGCATAAGGTAAATACGATACACTGAACCAACAGTCGTTATAATAATACTGCGAGTAGGGTTCGGGGGTAGAATCCTTCTCTACCTTAATAGATGTCAGGAGATGGTGTCTAGAATCGATGAACCCAAACAAAGCATTACAGTTCAGAAACATGGAGGTCCATACCAGCAGAAGTAGCTAAAAACACAAAAGTCATTAACTTGGAGGAAGTTAGGCCATGGCAGAGGGCTACTGCTTTTGTTTTCTTTTAAATGTTTGACTTCGTAAATTGTGTGCAAATAGTTCTTTAATTAAAAATAAAAATTAATCTGTGGTTAGCAACACATGAGCACTATAGAACACCAGCAGAAGAAAAGAAAAAAAGATTCACAGCTCTTGGTAACATCAGAGAGTGTACTTTCCAGTGTATACACACGTCGCGTTTTTTGTTTAAACAAAAATGACATTACACGCAAATATTGTGCGACAAATGGCCTTTATCTTTAAGCATGTAACCCGAGCGCCTCTTTTTATGTCATTAACTGTTCTTCTAAAACAAAACTTTATTGGAATATGAAACTTCTTTTAGGCCTTCTTAAAAATGCCCTTTAAAATATAAACACTGGCAAGAGCTGTGTCTTCTATCCGTAGGTTAAGGTGTTCATAAAACAAGAAGACCCAGTATCTGCTTCTTCCTCCCTTGGTTGTGGTGGTCAGAACGCATCCGTTTCTCTCACAGATGGGGAGCCTGACCTGACCCTGCAGTTGTTGGTTGCAGACCAGTGTAGCGACACCCACACCACCCTTGGGAATGTCAGATCCGAGGCCGTGAAACCAGACAAGATGGAGGAGACACTCACGTGCATCATCTGCCAGGACCTGCTGCATGACTGTGTGAGGTACGCATGCTACACGCCGCAGGGAGACCTGCAGGAACATCACAGCTGGGGAGGGGCGGCCACGGGGAAGCAAGCCTCTGGGTCATGTCGGGTTCGACGCTGTGGAGGCTACTGTTGTCATTTTCTTGTGTGGCCAACCCACCCAAACCCCGGTGCCTATAACCAAGGCTATAGAAGAGCCCACAAGGCTGATGTGGCAATGGCCTCAGTCGACACAGGTCCCATGTAACCCCAGTGGCCTGGCGCTCTGCAGACGCAGAGCAGGAGAACTGTAGCGAGCTTTAAGGGAATGTCATAGGTAACACAGAGGGCGTGCCCCAGAATGAGGCTCCCAGGAGTAGCTTAGGGAGAGCCCCCCTCCTTGCTTCTCTGTGGGAACTTATGGGTGAAAGCCATCTGAATTTCCACTTGAATGCAGGCCTTTTCCACACTCAGTGCCCCTGTTCCTCATATTCCTGGAGTCACAACCTGCTCTACTGTCCCTTCTGGAGCACAGATTGTCACTTTGGTTTCTTTTCATTAACGAGGACCAAGTTAAAGTAGTTGAGGTTGAACACTGTTCTCACACGGGAACCAGTGCTCACGTGGGTTGTGGAAGGCAGGTGGCATTCCCAGTCTCTCAGCTGAGGATGCAGATGCCGCCAGCAGCGGGCCCCATATGCAGGTGGGTGTAGCACCCCGAGAAGCATGGGTTCTAGGCTCTGCTGAGTCAAGTGAGCTCGGCGGGGGGCTGGGTAATTTGCTCACTTTTCTGTTTTGTAACCAACCTTCAGCCTTAGCAAGGCCACATCCTCCTATGGGGAAAGAGGCAGCATGAACTGGGGTCCCTGCTTCTCATGCTCCAGGCAGGCCATGCCCCATGTGCCCTGGCGTCTGGGGGGCTGCTGCGGCTTGGCAGACAGATGCTCCACCAGCGAGTGCTCTGCGGGGGCGTCTGAAGACCTGTCCTTGTGCCTTCAGCCTGCAGCCCTGCATGCACACCTTCTGTGCAGCCTGCTACTCAGGCTGGATGGAGCGCTCCACCTTGTGCCCCACCTGCCGCTGTCCAGTCGAGAGGATCTGTAAAAACCACATCCTGAACAACCTGGTGGAGGCCTACCTTCTCCAGCACCCAGGCAAGTGGGGAGCCTGCCCAGCTCCTGGAGACTGTGGGTGTCTCTCCAGGGGCCCCTCAGCCAGGAGAGCCATGTCTTTTGCCTTCCAGACAAGAGTCGCAGCGAGGAAGATGTGCGGAGCATGGCTGCCAGGAATAAGATCACTCAAGACATGCTGCAGCCCAAAGTTAGGAGGTCTTTCTCTGACGAGGAGGGCAGTTCAGAGGACCTGCTGGAGCTGTCAGATGTGGACAGCGAATCCTCGGACGTTAGGTGAGCCTCCGCCTGGCTCTGAGTAGGGCAGGGAGCTGGGCAGGCAGCACGGAGTCCGAGTCCAGGTTCTGCACTGAGCAGACCAGCTCCTGCGTGGTCTGGCCTCACTTCTCATGGGTGACATCAACTAGTGATGTTGCCTGCCTTGAGTGTGGCAAGGCTGGGGTGGGCGCTGGCCAAGGACAGCCACTCACTCAGCTGACTGGGGTGGGTATTTGCCACCCTGCCTGCTCCAGTACCCCCCTCCCTTTTCAGGTATACACGAAACATCTATTTTTTGCTGTTATTTATCTGTATTTATTTCCAGCTTTATTGAGATGTAATTGACACACAGCACCCTTTGAGTTTAAGGTATTCTGGCTAATGAATGGCTTGACTGGCGTCTGTTCTAAAGTGAAGACCACCACGCCCCACACTCTGGTATTTGCTGACACCTTGTCAAGTGCCTTGATGCACCGGCTACAACGGCGTCACGATTTAACGTGTTCTTTGTCCCACATACGCGCACTTAGGCTGTAGCGCATCTGGTGAGCATCGAGTCCTACCCTGTGAGTTGCATTATCATCGTTTGTCAGGACAGTACCGTAGGGAAGCCTCGGCCACCTGGCTGGGAGGACGCAGTCCTGCGAGACCTTATATTGGCTACTCTACAGTGCCACTGTTTCCTGACTCAGAAGTGCACCGGCTGAGTTTCAGATGGAGGCCATCACATTTAGAAAGACAAAAATCAAACCTCCCAAATGTACTATCTTTTGTTTCTTTTTGTAAAATTTAGCAAATGATGGCCAAGCCAAAAGAAGAAAACAAAAATCACTTTAGCGTGAACATTTTATTGTGTACTCTTCTGGCCACTCATATATGTAGCGACATATACTTCTTTTGTTAAGTAAGTAAAACGTGATATGCTTAGAAATAAATACTCTTATAAAGATGGGATTATACTGTACATATGGTTTTATAGAATTTCTAGTATTCTGACTTGAGAAGCTGTGCTGAAGTTTTAGTTAGAGTTACTGTAACTGCAGTTACAGTTTTGTGCACATGTCCATTAATTGACGGAGGTAAGTAATGGCAGAGCGGTCAGGTCAGAGAGCCTGCGGCGGTGTGCCTGGCTGGACCTGACACCCGTGTCATCCAGTGTCGTTAGAAGGGTTTGTGGAAGGGTGTCAGGAAACCCTGCCTGCACTTGGTGTCGCCCGGGATGAAGGCCATCTCGTTCCTAAATGAAGTTGAGTATTTTCTCACTGTGTTTTTCTAGTTAGGTCTTACCCCGTCCCTCACTGGCTCCTGCTGTTGGAGGCAGGCTCAGGAAGGCATCCTCTGACTGAGATGAGGGCAGAGTCTGTGTCTCTCTTTCCTGTGGATTCTTTTTACTGTCTGTGTTTTTAGAAAGCTCAGCTGAAGTGCATAAAGCTAGGTGGGGCAGGGCTTCAGCTGCCGGGTCAGGAAGCCCCTAGAGGACAGCAGCATTCAACTGTGGCACAAAAGGTGCTCTGATTTGAATGCAGTTTCTTCGGTGCCCAGGGTGCAAGTCCTGAGTGTGCTGTGCAAGCTGGGTCTGCCTCTGGATGTAGTTCACAGCTTCGCCCAGCATCGAACCTGTGAGAGTGCGTCCTGCCCCGCGTGGGGACCAAGCGGCCAGGCTCTGGGGGATGCTATGCCGAAGCAAGGGGTGGGCAGGATGTGTCTCCGTATGCTAGGAACCGCCAAGGGGGATGAGGGTGGTGAGGAACAGAGCTCTCTAACTGCTGCTCTTCTGGGGTGAGCACTGACTGGGCGGCAGCAGCTGGTGAAGAGCTGAGGTGTGAAGTGGGGGACAGTGAGCAGAGAAGACGCCTTCAGGCTTGGGATCTGGATCTGGTTTTGTCATCAGGGCTAGGGGCATGGCCACCACCACCCACATGCTTGTGAGCAGGGGTCACCCTGCTTCTCTGCACTCCAGGTGTTCGTGTGGTTCGTGTGCTTTCCTTGCAGCCAGCCGTACATAGTATGCAGACAGTGCCCCGAGTACCGGAGGCAGGCGGGGCAGTCCCTCCCCTGCCCAGGGCCTGGCAGCGAGCCAGGGTCAGCACCGGCTCCTGGGGATACACCGTCCACATCCACCAGTGTCACGACAGGTGAGACGCCCCCTTCTGTGCTGTCGTCCTACCGTGACCACCCAGGATGCAGCTGTCATTCCTGCGGACTCCTCTCCCGTTCCTGCCCAGCTCCTGTCCCTGCCTCCATGGTCTGCCACCTCTCGTAACCTGTTGCTTCTCCTAGTCTGTTTTGGGCTAAGAAACCAGAGAGTGAACTTGTTCTCTCATGGACCTCTGCTCCTGGACAGTCCTGGGGGTTCAGTCCTAAGCCTGACATTTGGGCCAGATGCCATCAAGAAAGGGAAAGAGGACAGGTGGAATCTACATTTTTGGCCCTGGCCATTCTGTAGTTAATGGCCGCGCAAGGCCTAGTTTCTTAGAGCCTGTCACGAGGCCAGTGACCCAGGATTGTGACCCAGAGCCGTGTTACAGCCATCTGCCATGACGCCATGCCGTGGCTGTCTCCGTCGGTTCCCATAGGCCCTGTGGACAGGGATGGCCAGCACCTGGTCACTTCCCAACTTTGCCATTCCTCAGGTGGGCTCCATCGTTTTCAGGCTGCAGATGGAAGTCCCCGGTGGGACGGGGCTTGTAGTAAGTGTGTGTGCACCGTCGGAGCCTCCTATGTGGCCATGGAGTGTCTGGGGGCTGGGCTATGTGGACACAGCTCCTGAGGTGGGGTCAGCCAGTCATGCCCACCAGGCCTGTCACTTGTTTATTTGGAAGACAGATTAATTTAGAACTTGCTTTATTGTTTTATGGCGTGTGCTTTATGGCCTAAGGAAATGTTAGAAAACCTTCAAGTGATCTTTGAAATCTTGCTACAACCGCTGAACCAAAAAGTTGCTTTGCTTATTTTTCATTTTATTTTAAAGTGCTTCTTTTAGATGGTAGGCTATCATTTGGCCACTTAAGAAAACAGGTCTGAGTTCTCCCTGGGTTTTCTCGTGGATCAGTCTCCTTGTGTGCTTTCCAGCCACTCCCCTAGATGTGGGTCTAACCTGTTCTTTCTGCCTGTGTCCCGGTACGTGCCGCCTGAATATGCTGTCTGTTCTGCAGCCCAGGATTATGTGTGTGCCCTGCAAGGCAGCCATGCCATATGCACCTGCTGCTTCGAGCCCATGCCAGACCGGAGAGCAGAACGTGAGCAGGACCCCCGCATCGCCCCCCAGCAGTGTGAGTAAGGGTGTGCACCTACGCTGCCTGCCTGAGCAACCTCCCCACCACGGAGCCTCTCCTGTGGATCCTTCTAGGCTCAGGTTTCAAAACGGTGTTGACTGCTGTGCATGGTGTGAAGTAAAGACATGGCTGTGTTTTCTCATCTGCAGAATCGGTTGTCTCTGTGCAATCGTGTTGAATAACCGTCTTTATCCATCAATTGATAACCCACGCCTGTCATACACCAAGTTTCCACGTATGGGTGGTTCTCTTTCTGAAGTCTGCATCTGACATTTGTCCCCACATCAGGACCATGATATTTCTATAACGTGTCACTTTGTTAAGATTTTTATTTTTTATTTGACAGAGAGACAGCCAGAGAGGGGACACAAGCAGGGGGAGCGGGAGAGGAAGAAGCAGGCTTCCTGCTGAGCAGGGAGCCCGATGTGGGTCTTGATCTCCGGGGCCCTAGGATCATGACCTGAGCCGAAGGCAGACGCTTAACGACCGAGCCACCCAGGCGCCCCTTATTTATTTATTTATTTATTTATTTTTAAGATTTTATTTATTTTGTCAGAGTGCGCGTGTGCGCACACAAGCAGGGGGAGCAACAGAGGGAGAAGCAGTGAGCAGGGAGCCTGATGTAGGGCTCCATCCCAGGGCCCTGGGATCATGACCTAAGCTGAAGGCAGGTGCTCAACCAACTGAGCCACCCAGGCGTCCCTTTTATTTATTTTAAAGAGAGTGCGTGCATGTGGGGGGTGGGGGAGGCAGAGGAGGGGCAGAGGGAGAATCTCAGGCAGACTCTCTGCTGAGCAGGGGGCCCAGCACGGGGTCCAGTCTCATGATCCTGAGATCATGACCTGAGCCAAAATCAAGAGTTGGACCCCCAACCGACTGAGCCACCCAGGTGCCCCTATCATGTGTCACTTTTAAATGTAATAAAGGAAATACAGTGCTTTAATTTACAACTTTGGGATTGTTGTTTAAAATTGAGTTTGTCATGTGTTTAACGGTTATTTGAGTTTGTTCTTCACTGAGATGGCCTGACTAGCGGTTGTGCTGTGTCCGCAGGTGCCGTTTGCCTGCAGCCTTTCTGCCACCTGTACTGGGGCTGTGCCCGGCCCGGCTGCCTCGGCTGTCTGGCCCCATTCTGTGGTAATGCCGGTGCTTCAGCTGGCTGGCTTTAGCCTTTGCATATTCTCTCGGTGCATTTGAGGGTGGTGACGGGGTAGTGTGGCCCAAGTTGGGGGAGGCCACCGTCAGTGACTCTACTTTTTCCTGACATACTGCCTATGTTTGACGTTTAGAAGTGTCACTCTGTGCTAGCTCAAAACCAAGCAATAACAGAACAACCACAGGGATGCTGAGTTCAGTCGGGAGGGTTTCCTTATGGGCAAGGAACACCACCACTAAAAACGCCCAGTCTGGCCGTGGTGTTGAGTCTTCACAGCGCCAGACCAGGTGCTGAGGAGACTGAGAGAGCTGTCCATTTCAGGAAGGAGTGGAAAGGAAGTCATTTTGCCTGTTCTCTTTTTAAAACTGTATTTTTTTTTAAAGATTTTATTTATTTGACAGAGCGAGAGAGGGAACACAAGCAGGGGGAGTGGGAGAGGGAGAAGCAGGCTTCCTGCCAAGCAGGGAGCCTGTTTTGTGGGGCTCGATCCCAGGACCCCGGGATCATGACCTGAGCCGACGGCAGACGCTTAACGACTGAGCCACCCAGGCGTCCCTAAAACTGTATTTTGTCATGGAACTTTTTATTCTTTCTAGACCCTATAAGAAAGGAAATTTGGTTATCTTAGTGTGAGTGAATGATGCTTTCGTAGAACATCTGTAAGACGGGTGACTTTGTTTCCTTCCATTTGGCAGAGCTAGACCTGGGCGACAGGTGTCTGGATGGGGTTCTGAGCAATAACCACTACGAGTCGGATGTCCTCAAGGTAACAGGCTTCCCATACAGGCGTGGGTGGGGCTCCGGCCAAGAGAGGCCCCCGTAAGGTTTTCAGCTCTCCTAATGGCTCTTACTAGTATTGCCACTGAGTGTACCACATGGGTGTTTTTCTGTGTTCCCCACATTCCCAAAAGGAGGTATTTCCTTCATGCCCATTATGCCACAAATCCACAGGAATTGGCTCCAGTGCCTGTTTGTCCCTTGCAGAGAGTTTCTGGGTCTGTGTGGGGAGTGGGCCGGCCCTTTAGTGGAACCAGGGCCTCTCTCCGACTTCCTCCTCTCTGGTATTTTCCTTCCCATGTTTTAGGAAGCTGGCCCGACTCCTCAGCACCACTGCATTCTGGTTAGATGTCTACGTGGTGCTTTCTTGTAGGTTTGCACAGAAGGAGCCAAGCAGCTCTGTGTGTCTGAAGGGCAGAATGTAGATCCAAACCCTCCACACTTCCTTATGTGGTCATGGGCCTGTTGCTGCCCTGGAGCTGCTCTGGCCAAGGTTGGGTGTCCCACCACTCCTGTGCTAGGAATGTCTTTGCAGAATTTTAGAGAGTGTGGTAACTCACATGTTCAGAGTTCTGAAGTTAGCCCTCCTTTTGAGGCTCTGAGAGAACATCTCAGACAAGAACCCTTGTGAACTAGGTGGTGAGCTAAGTGTTACCATGTCAGGCTCGGGCAGCCTGGTCCTCGGGCTGTCCCAGGTGTCCTGTGGTCTTGGAAGCAGACCCCCACAACCGCACACAGCACTCCCCCTCAGCTGCCTGATACAAATCCCTGCCATGTTTAGCTTGCCTGGGCTGTGGCTTTACCCACCTTCAGGGGCCTTTTATAAAACTTCTGCCTTATTGTCATTTTAGTATTTCTTCTTCCAAGCTAGTATCTAAGATTTCCCTTCTTCCCCGTCACAGAATTACCTGGCAACCAGGGGTTTGACATGGAAAAATATGTTGACTGAGAGTCTGGTGGCTCTGCAGAGGGGAGCGTTTTTACTGTCTGGTAAGCATCGTTGCACTTGCTTCCCTCTCTGCAGAGGGGGTGCCTCTGCCTCCTGTAACACAGTAGAACCTGCGCTGCCTTCCCACACGCACAGCCTCGCCCTCCACCCAGCCTGACAGAGGCAGATAGGAAGGTGCTAATACTTTTGGTTTTCTTTATTTAAAGTTCGGTTTGAGCCCACATGACCTATTCCAGGGTTTCTCTGCCATGGGGAAGGGCGGGCCCCAGCTGAAGAGACTGGGGCTCCACCTTTGTCAGCATGGAAGTCCCGGGGCTGGCTGGTTGTTAGCAAACTCTCAGGGCCCTCATTGGCCTCTCGCTTGGTGTGTTGGTGATGGGATGTAGGCTTGCCCTGTCTCCCAGGGACACCCAGGACATTGTGAAATGTGATTTTTGTCACTGAGGGAGGGGGCTGCAAAAAAATCAAATGGCTTTTTTTTTTTTTTTTTTTAAGCTTTTACTTATTTATGGAGTGCCTGGGTGGCCAGTTGGTTGAGCGACTGCCTTTGGCTCGTGTCATGATCCCGGAGTCCCAGGATCGAGTCCTGCATCTGGCTCCCTGCTCAGCGGGGAGTCTGCTTCTCCCTCTGACCCTCCCCCCTCTCGTGCTTTCTCACTCTCTGTCTCTCAAATAAATAAAATCTTTAAAAAGATTTTAAAGGGAGTATATGTGCAGGGAGGAGTAAAGACGGAGGGAGAGGGAGGAAGGGAAAGAATTCCAAGCGGACTCCCCACTGAGCGTGGAGCCCAACGCGGGGCTTGATCCCACAGCCCTGAGATCATGACTTGAGACCTGAGCAGAAACCAAGAGTCGAACCCTCAACCGACTGAGCCACCCAGGAGCCCCAAATGACTTTTCTTTCTGAGACATACGTTATCATGAAAGACTTTAGAAGTTGTTGGGGCTCCTTCTAAGCAGTTTCTGTCTTGTGGACACATTCTCACAAGTGTCTCAGGTCTTCTCTGCAGCAGCCCTGGGGTTGCCCAGACCTGTCATCTGAGCCTGAGCTCTGTTAGCTTCTTAAGGACTACTCTAAGGATGACATGGCTCACAAAGACATGAGGCATGAAGGATAAGTGAACATCAGTGGGAATCCCAGCACCTGAGCACGCAGTGACGATCCTTGCATGGCCTGTGCACCTGCCCACATGGGCACACCATCCTCGTAAATGAAGCCCTACCACCTGCGCTGTTCTGTAGCCTGTTTGCTCAGCCGTATACCTTGATTTTTATTACGTAGTGTTCTAATACCATGGTTTATTTTGCCGATTCATGAGTAGAGGATATTAAGGGATTTTTTTCTCCTTTTCACTCTGAGTCAGCACTGTAGCTGCTGAGTGAGCATGCAGTGTGTTAGGCTTGAGAAATTGTTCCATTTGGATAAATAAGTAGGGTTGTTGGACAGCGCTCAGCACAGTTGGGACTTTGCCATAGTGACTTTCCTGCTCAAGGACATGCCTCAGGTGTGAAGGCCAGCATCTTCTTGAGCCTGGTTGCCCTGCAGTCTTGTAAATACAGAACAGGCAAACTGGACGTATTGTCGTTTGTCTGCCTGTGTTGGAACATTAACAGAATTGAAGATCTTTTTCTTTCATGGTTCGCTGGCTTGTTGTGACCTTGGCCCATACTAGGCTGTCTGGATTTGGGGGTCTGGGTTGGTAGGAAATCTTTGTCATATAAAGGTGCAACAGGTTATTGTTTGTGTTGCGCATGGTTTTCCACTAACTGATTAGTATTTTGCCTTTGGTGTATGTGTTTCCATTGTGCTGTTTAAGCTGTAGGTAGTCAGATTTACAAGTCCTTTCCTGTGTGCTGTTTGGTTTTTGTGACATACTTAGAATACTATTCATTCGTTTTGGTACTTTTTAAAATTTTTAAGATATTTGAGTTTTTTTTATCCAAGTGGATTTATTTTGTTGTGAGGAAATAGGTTGGTTTCCTTCTTGTTTTCTGAATGTCTGGCCCCTGTCTCTGCCCCCTGTGTGGATCAGTGCTGGGTTTCCCACTCCTTTGCAAGGCCACAGCTGTTCTGCCATTCTGGAAACATGAGGCTGCGTGCTGACTGACATGCCCACATGAGGCTGCGTTCCTTGCAGATTACAGAATCACGGGGAACACCGTGCTGTGTTACTGCTGTGGCCTGCGGAGCTTCCGAGAGCTGACCTACCAATATCGGCAGAACATCCCTGCTTCCGAGTTGCCAGGTAAGGAAGCCCCCTCACCCCCAATGCAATTCTGCCTAGATTGGCTTCTGTGTTCCTTCATGTAATAGGTACTCTGTGTGGGCCTTTGCTCCATGTTCTTAGTGGATGTCTGCCTCAGCAGGGACAAAACTGGGTATTAGTCTTACTTCCTAAACTGGGTTTTCAATTAAACTTTTTTCCTTTCCTGAAATCTTGGAACAGGCCAAGGACACTAGTTATAAAGCATGACAAAATGCGATGCCTTTCTCCTGCTGTTTGTCCCCTTGGGTCTTTACTTAAATTCATGTAGCTGAGCTTGTGAGTGTGATGTGCATTACAGATACATCATTTTTTCTCTTCCTAGTGGCTGTAACATCCCGTCCTGATTGCTATTGGGGCCGCAACTGCCGCACTCAGGTGAAGGCCCACCACGCAATGTGAGTGAGACACGCTCTGCTAGGCCGGGGGCACGAGTGTCGGCACAGGTCCTCAGGGCTGGGAAAGGGGCGCCAAAATGGTCCTCCTGCAGAAAGGCACACCCCCGTTTTCCTAACAGGAAGGTGATTTTTTGCTTTTAAGTGTTTTGGCAAGTTGATACCTCAGCTTTTAGGAATGTTTATGAACTAGTTAATTATTTACTTGTAAATATACTAGTTTCGTCATTTTGTTTGTCTAAAGTCACGTGGTGTATAAAGTAGTGCTGTCGTTTCTGTATTCTGCAGAACGCAGCTGTCGTTCCCCGCTGATACACTGGAGGGTTAGCACTTTCTTAATTGGTGGCTGTGGTCACTGAGAACTTCTGAGCCCCCAGCTCAGAAGTCCTGGTGCCTTGGGTCTGTCTTCTTGCCTTGAGCAGGTATATGTGATGGCTCTAACTCAGTGACTCTCACTGGGCATTTCCAGCTCACAGTGACATCTGCATTGCCACGTGGGGTCATCTGTAGGTGTAGGTGAGGTGATGATGTGAATCAGTCACGGACTGATGCTGTTTGAGGCTACTATGATCCCCAGTCATTCGTGGTTCAAATCAGAGTCACTGAGAGTGTGTCCTTAGTGCAGGTGACAAGGACCCAAGTAAAGCCTCCCTCAAAGACTGATTCTGTGGAATAAAAACCTTGTTTTGTAGTTGAGCGTAGACAGTGTAAAGGAGACCATTTCATTATAGGGAAAGAAATTTTACTAGTAACTTGCTAATCTTTCTTAATAAAAACATGGATAAGGGTAGCAAAGACATACCTGTCTTCCTCTGGGGATGCCCTGCTCTTCACAAAGGGAGGTAGTGGTGCCGTCTCCCAGCAGGCGAGTCTATCTGTCCCGTGGGGTGGCCCCTGGTGCCATGGGGACACTGAGGAGGCTTTGAGTCTTTGAGTCTTTTCTCTAGGAAAATGACCTAAAAATGTCTGACTTTTTAAAATTTAAAAAGGAAAAAGAAGGCTGCCGTAGGGATTAATTTCTTTGTTGGTACTATAAATGTGCCTCTGTGAGCCACCCCATATGCAGTCAGCTTTTCATCAAATACTTCCAGCGGGTGACTTCAGGATCCGCTTATGTGAATACTTGTGTAATTTCACTCTTTTCTCCCTGCAGGAAATTCAATCATATCTGTGAACAGACAAGGTTCAAGAACTAAGCATCTAGGAGGCACCAGGTGGCTTGCGGGTATTGGAGGTCAATGACAACGTTTCAGAAAATACTGGATACAGACATTTTAAGGGCATTTTACAGTCCTCCAGGGGATGCTGGAGGTTTCCGCGTCTGGCACTGTAGTGTGACTTCTCTTGTGGAGTGAGACCTTCTTAGCAAGACGCCCCCGCCCCCACCCCTGCCCCAGTGGCCTGGGAGGCCGGGCGGCACGACCCACCCCTCCTCTGAGCTCGGGCCGCCCAGAGCACTTCCGCCAGAAGAACTGCTCTCAGCCGTCCCCTCCCATTGAGGCGATGACGTTCAGGTTTGCTCTTTATACCTTTCCCAAAACTATGGTTCAAACAGACCTCTCTCTTCAAGGGAGCTTCCATGGGAGAAAAAGGAAAGTCTGTTGTTTAAGGGAAAGGGATCAAAAGTTTACAGCCTGCAGGGCATACCCGAGCGCCCCCGCTGCGGGGAGAGCCATGGCGGCTTAGGCTTTTTTGTAATAGGTTTGGTGCTTATCTTCTAGTGAGATTTATCACAAATGGTAGCACAAGTAATATAATTTATAATTTACAAATTGACTAAAATTGGGATAGTAGGGCATTTGAAAGAATAAACATATGTTTCTGTTTATTAGAAAAAGAAAAAATCAGATGTCCAGAACTGCTAACCCTAGACACCCAGCATCAAGTGCGTGGCCCTGTCCTAAGAGGGCAGAAGTTGGGGTGCCACACCCTAGGCCTGCTGTGGAGCAAAGCCTTGGTGTCTGCTTCTCGCTCTGTCAGCTCAGCTGCAGGCCCTGCCGAGCTGCCCCACGATCTTCATTTCTTCCTGCTGGGCAGGGTCAGCCCTGGTGGTGCCCCCGCCCACCTGGAGCAACCCTTCCTTGGAAGTACGAGAACCCTTTGCTCCCACGAGGCCTGTCCTGCGTTGGGTTTGCCATGTCATCTGGAATAATACTTGAAATTTTGTTCGTTAAAAAAAGTTTTTTATCTTTTGTTGAAATCATATGTTATTTTTGTTTGCAAAATTGTAACTTTTTGCTTCTTCTCAGGAATAGGATTTTCAACTGTTGTCTTGCTCTTGATACAGACTCTGAGAAGCAGCGCTCTGTTTGTGGAAGAGGCCGCCTCCTCCCTGCATTCTAATAAACAAGCCGTGTCTGTTTCTCTCCCGTCCGCATTGGTTTGCGTGTCGGCTGCGACGTGCTGCCCCTTCTGTCGTGGCGGGCAGGCTACCGGCGCTGCTAGTGACTGGCTGCTGCTCCTGAGAGCCCAGCTGGTAGCCCCGCTCTCGGACGAGCCACGTGTGACGCGGGCTTGGGGCCCAGGTGAAAAGGGAACAGACCCAGGATCTCGTGGCTCCAGCAGCCCCAAGTGACGGCCTTTTGGTTGCACATTGGAGCTGTGACTCCGTGTCTAAGCCCCGGGCTCAGCCTGTGCGGAGAGAGGCCTGCTCTCCACGTCTTAGGGTCCTGCCTCACCACTCCCTTCCCTCCCGAAAAAGTAAGAACAAAGGCGTGGCTCTTAAGGGCTATGCCAGCTTTTTAAACCTAGGTTAAAACAGAACATGGGACTTCCCTTGGGCTGTACTGGATCCTTCCATGAAGGAAGGACACGTGTCATGTTAGACTGCGGGTCCCCGGTGCAGGGCCAACTCTGCTGGGACTGGGGCTCCCTGTTTCTGACGAGGACTTTCTGCTCTCACTCATGGGAGGAGCTTGGGGGCAGGACAGTTATTTTCTGGGCTGTTTCACAGACCTGGGTGGGTGTGCACTCGGGAGGTTTTTATGACTTCCTGTTCCTCAACACCCTCCCACCCCACCTGACAGCCAGTCTACGGTTGGGCTGGAGCTGTGGGGGTGGGGGTGGGCGGGGGCGGTGCAGGATGCCTGGGCGTGAGTGTGTACGTGTGGCGGCGCAGGATGCCTGGGCGTGAGTGTGTCCAGCTCAAGACTCCCGTGTGCTTGTGTGCAGGTCCTTGGGCCCAGTCCCAGAGCAGGCCCAGCTGGATATCTGCTGCCTGCTTCCTGCCCTCTCCTCCCACAGCCTCACCCATCCCACCCCCAGACCCATGTCCCTCTTGGTCTCGTGCCCGCCTCAGAAGAGGGGCCGACCCTGCCCACACCCCCATCTGCGGCGCACCTTCCTGGCCTGCGGGTCCGAGCTGTGAGGGGAGCCGTGGACCTGTGGAGGATCCTTATTGGGTGCAGCCAGAATCCAGCAACTCGTCTTGGATCCCGCAGAGCTGACAGGGTCAGAGTCACAGGCCCAGATGTGAGAGCAGCAGAGTGGTGCCACAGGGAAGCAACCAAACTGGGAGAGGAGGTGGAGAGGGTCGTCATGCAGCCTGCAGAGAGGAGGCCCAGAGAAGCCCATCTCTGAATCAGGATGGCTGTGGTGGACACCAGCAGCCCGAAGCCAACCTCCACGCTGGAGGGAGGAAATGAACAGGGGACTGATTGGATTCAGAAAGCCCAGTGTAGATCTGGCTTCAGGTGTGGCTGGATGCAGGAAACAACGCCATGCTGGAACCCTTGTCTCCCTGTGTTTATGGCCACCGCTTCCCAGATCTCAGCTTCCATCAAGCAGAAGCAGGTGAACTTACCCACTGCTTCAAATGGAGACTCATCCCTGACCTAATCACTAGTGGGCCAGACCAGGGGCTCCCGCCACCACCTGGGCCATCAGCACTCCACAGGCAGGTGGGGTCCTCTCAGGCAAGAGGAAGAGGAGTGTCCCAGGTTGTCAGCAGGAAAGCAGACCGGCTGTTGGGCAGCGGCTCTGGGGCTTAAACCCAGCAGGCCACTCAGCCTGCTAGACCTCAGCCTGCTGAGGCCTGACCCTAATGGGGACTATACTGGCAGCGGCCTGGAGGGAGCGCCAGGCGGGTCTCAGTTACTCCCCTTGGAGATGCCAGCCTGCGTGGGGTGGGACATGGAGGAGCCCAGACACACTTGAGGGGAGATTCACAGCTCCCTGCAGAATAAATTACAAGGACCTTGATGCACCTGGAGTGCAGCCCAGTCAGACCTCTCTCTATGTCATCTCAGGACATCGGCAAAAGTAAATGCAGCGGAGTGAAGCCATGTGCATTCTTTCCTGCTTTCAGCCACTGTCTCAGCTATTCGGAGGGGCCTGAGGGAGACCCTGTTCTGAAGATTGGCCCGCTGAAGGCGGCCAGCCGCACCATGAGCCCTGTGACTGCAGAAGGGCTGCCTTGCCAGCTCCCAGGACACAGTTCTGGTCTCAGGAATGTTGTGACCCAGTAACTTAAAGACAGCCATTTAAAAATCATGAAAATTTGGAATTCATAAGTCACGTTAAAGGTAGTAAGCACTCAGGACTCCTCTCTTCCTAATGAATTTACTCCGTCTGACCATCACGTGTGCTCTCGTGGGTATTTGCATTGACATGTCTGCATGATGCAGGTTCTCTGTGATGGTGCTCATCCCTGCCCACCCACCCGTTTGTGGACCTCAAGTTGGTGGCTTGAAATTTGTCCCCCTGGGAGGATTCACACCGTGGAAATTGATAAATGCTACAAATCAGGGTCATTTGTTTTTGTTTATTCTGCAAAGAAGTTTGCACAGCACACAACTGCACCCAACCAATGTAACTATGAGAACTAACACAGTTTGAAACCACCATGTTTTGGGGTGGCTTGTTACATAGAAAAACAATATCATGGTCCACGAAGGCCTAGTACTGGGTGGCCCTGCCCCTCCTCCAGAAAATCTTCCCTTCTGCCCACCCCACCTGTAGGGCCCTCCTACACCCTCCGCTGCTGCAGAGCACCAGATGGTCACTCAGCTCGGTTCAGATCCCCTCCTCAGAGAGGCATCCCTGGACACTCACCTCATGCCATCCTCCAACCAGCCATGCTAGCATTTGCCCGTTTGGTGCCTGTCATGGGAAAGTAAACATTTGCTTATGTGTTTCCCCCTCAAAAATCCAGAGCAGGGATCTTACTGCCTTGTTCACTCTTGTGTACTCAGCCCAAACATCTGACCTGGGCAAGCATCTAATGATAGCTGGCAGACTAATCAACTGGTGGTTGAGTGCATGGATGAATGCAAAGACTCAGCTTGGGCATCACTTGGCAGGATCTTCCCCGATGCACAGAGGACAGCTCCTTCCTGCCTCTCTGTTAAGCCTCGTGTGCTCTCATTTTTTTTTTTTTTTTAAGATTTTATTTTTTTGAGAGCAAGTGAGTGTGAGCAGGGGGTAGGGGCAAAGGGAGAAGCAGACTCCCTACTGAGCAGGGAGCCTGATGCAGAACTCCATCCCAGGACCCTGAGATCATGACCTGAGCTGAAGGCAGACGCTTGACTTACTGAGCCATCCAGGCGCCCTCATTTTTTTTTTTCTTATATGTTTGTCTCCTTCAGAAAGCTTGAAACTCATCAGTGGCTTTCCACTGCTCTGACAGACCCTGTGCAGCTTGCCCCTCGTGGCAGACCCCCTCCCACTCTGTGCTGATTCCTTTCCTGGTAAAGCTCTTCTCCAGACCCTTACCTGCCTGCCTTTTTGTCATACAAGTTTAGCTCAACTATAATTTCCTCAAAGAAATCTTTCAACACAGGACTCTCCTTGCTGTTCCAATGCCTGAAACACCCCACAGTGACCTGCATGACTCCCTACTTTATTCATGTGTTTGCTCAAACTCCTCTTAGGACCTCCGTAGACGGTCTGTCTAAAATAGCAGCATGCCCCCACACCCTGTTTCTTTACCCTGCTCTTTTCTGAACTCACTGTCTTGTGTTTCTGTGTAAGCACCTGTGACAGCAGGGATTGTGTAGTGTCTAGAGGAGTGCTTGGAGCACAGTAGGCCACAATTAATACTGAGTGAATGAATGATGTAAATGGTAGCCCCTCCCACTGACACACACAGTTGGCTTCACGTGAATGATGCCCTGAAGGGCAGGTCTTCCCCACACAAACAAAGCTGGACTGAGCAGGGATCCCGTCTCCTTTTTTTTTTTTTTTTTTGAGAGGGACACAGCGAGAGAGAACACAAGCAGGGGGAGAGGGAGAGGGAGAAGCAGGCTTCCCGCGGAGCAGGGAGCCCGATGTGGGGCTCGATCCCAGGACCCTGGGATCATGACCGGAGCGGAAGGCAGACGCTTAACGACTGAACCACCCAGGCCCCTGGGATCCCGTCTCCTGATCCCTGGCTAGCCCCTACAGTTAGAATATTGACCAGCACATTCAAGGCACTGGAATGTGTCCACCAACGGATGGATGACAAAAATGTGGTGTATCCAGACAGTGCAGTATTATTCATCTGTAAAAAGGAACAAAGTTCTGATACATGCTAAAAATGAATGAATCTCAAAGCCTAATGCTAAGTAAAGGAGAAGGCAGTTACAAAATGTCACGTATTGTGTGATTCTTTTTATATGAAATGTCCAGAATAGGCCAATCCATAGAGACAAAGTAGTTAGTGGTTGTCGAGAGGAGGGGGATTGGGGGCACTGCGTGCATATGGACTAGAGGGACCCTTTGGGGGTTATGGAAATGTTTTATTACTGCATTGAAGTAAATCCAGCTTTATTTACTAAAATGTAAATAACTAAATTTAAAAATTGAATTGTACACATAAAATGGGTAAATTATATTGTATGTAAATGATACCTGAATAAACTTAAAATTTTTACTTAGCATTTTTTTCCCTGCAAGGATATGCCATTAATATATAGGCTCATTTGTTTTAACGTTTAGTGTTGTCTATCACATTTTACTCGTAATTTGTTTCTCCAGTTTCCCACACTGTTTGCACCTTGCATGGCTGTAGTATAATCTCAAAACCAGGAAACACGTTAGTCCGAAGTGTGTACAGCTCAGGATGCAGAATTGCTTTCACCACAAAGACCTCTCTCCTGCCCCACTTTCCCCCCACCATTCCTTGGCAACCACTAATCTGCTTTCCATCTCTATAATCATATCATTTCACAAATGTTATATAAGTGGAAAGCATGTAATACAGTATCGTTCTTTTGAGATTTTTTCCCCTCTCAGCATCATAATGCCTTGGAGACTCATCTAAGTTGCTGCATGTATCAATAGTCCTTTTTTATTGCTGAAGAGAGTCCCATGATGTGGATGTGGATGCTTCACAGTTTGTGTAACCATTCATCTGTTGTGGGGTTGGTCGGATTTTGGTTGTTTCCAGTTTTTTGTGTGGATTTAAGTATCATTTCTCTCTGAGATAAACATCCAGGAGTGCAGTTGCTGGGTCATACAATCAAGTATATGTTAATTTTTTTTTAAGATTTTATTTATTTAACTGACAGAGAGACAGCGAGAGAGGGAACACAAGCAGGGGGAGGGTCAGAGGGAGAAGCAGGCTTCCTGCCGAGCGGGGAGCCCGATGCGGGGCTCAATCCCAGGACCCTGAGATCACGACCTGAGCCGAAGGCAGTTGCTTAACCAACTGAGCCACCCATGCGCCCCAAGTATATGTTAATTTAAAGAAATGGCCAAACTACAGAGTGGCTGTACCATTTTATAGTCCCACCAGTAATGTATGAAAAATCTAGTTTCTCCACATCATTGCTAGCATTTGGTATTGCTACTATATATTTTAGCTGCTCCAGTAGGTATGTGTAGTAAGATCTCGAGGCGGTCTTAATTCGCATTTTATAACGGCCAGTGGTGCTGAACATCTTTCACAAGCTTGTTTGCCGTCTGTGTATCCTTTTCGGTGAAATGCCTCTTCATATGTTGGCCTATCTTCTAACTGCATTTTTTTTTTTTAAGTTTTGGGAGTTCTTAATATATTCTAGGTTCCAGTCCTTTATCAAATATACGGTTTGCAAATATTTTGTAACTATCTGTAGCTTGTCTTTTCATTGTCTTATTGGAATCTTTCTCAAAACAAACGTTTTTAATTTTGGTGAAGTCCAGTTTATTCATTTTGTTCTTTTGTAGTAGCATGTCTGAGAACACTTCACCAAGCCCTCAGTCCTGAAATTTTTCCTCTGTTTTCTTGTAAAAGTTTTATAGTTTCACATATTTCTGCACTTAAGTCCATGATCATTTTGAGTTAAATTTTGCATTTGCAGATGAAATGATGATCTATGCAGAAGAGTCCAAGGAATTTATAAGGAAAACTAGAACTAATGAGTTCAGCAAGTTCTCAGGATACAAGATCAACACACAGCATTTAATCACATTTCTATACACTAACAATGAACGTGTGGAAACCAGGCTTTAAAACATTACCATTTACAATTTCTGCAAAGAAAATTAAATACTTTGGTATCAACAACATGTACAGGATCTGTATGATCAAAATTACAAAATGTCAAAAGAAGTCAGAGAAGACCTAAGTGGGAGACATACCACTTTCACGGATTGAAAGTCTCAACATAGGAAAGATGTCATTTCTCCCCAAGTTGGTCTATAGTTTCAGTGCAATTCTGTCAAAATCCCAGGAAGGATTTTTATACACATAGAAAGTTTATTCCAAAATTTATACGGGAGGGCATGGGTCCCCAAATACCTGGAACAATCCTGAGAAAAGCAAAGTGGAAGAAATGCCCTACCCAATATCAGGGCTTGCCCTAGGGCTACGGTGCTGGAGGCTGCGGTGTAAGCAGAGGGACAGGCGACAGAGGACGTCAGTGAGAATCAGACAACTCCGAAACACCCCAGAAGCAGCCGACTGATTTTGGACAACTGTGCAAAAGCACATTAATGCAGGAAGGACAGTTTTTTTTTTTTTTTAAAGATTTTATTTATTTGAGAGCGAGAGATAGAGAGCACGAGAGGGAAGAGGGTCCGAGGGAGAAGCAGGCTCCCCGCCGAGCAGGGAGCCCGATGTGGGACTCGATCGTGGGACTCCAGGATCATGACCTGAGCCGAAGGCAGTCGCTTAACCAGCTGAGCCACCCAGGCGCCCCAGGAAGGAGTTTTTTCAATAAATGGTGCTGAAACAATTTCATACCCGTAGAAAAAAAGAGGAAAAAAACCGGGGCGCCTGGGTGGCTCAGATGGTTAAGCATTTGCCTTCGGCTCAGGTCATGATCCCGGGGTCCTGGGATCGAGTCCCGCATCGGGCTCCCTGCTGGGTGGGGAGCCTGTCTCTGCCTCTCTCTCTCTCTCTCTGACTCTCATGAATAAGTAAATAAATAAAACATTAAAAAAAAAAAGAGGAAAAAAACCTTCGCCTAAACCTCGTGGCCTATTCCAACAATATTTTTATTTATTGATTTATTTATTTATTTTTAAGACATTGCTATGCCTCCACAGCAGGAGTCACTTTTGCATTGGCACCTTAAGATAAGTAAGAACTGGCGCGGTGGGAGGTGGGGGGTTCGGGGTTCGAGGGGCGGAGGGGACGAGCCCCGACGCCCACCCCACCTAACTGCACCGACTCCGCCCACCGTCCCCCTCCCGCGCCGGGGCCTCCTAGCCACGCCCCGCAACGGGGCCGAGGGGGCGGAGCGAGGGTGACCACGCCCACAGTCTGGCCGATTGGGCGGGACGGGGCGGGGATCCGAGCCTTGGCCACGCCACTTCCGCCGGAAGTTCTCTTGTTTAGCTTCCGGCTGGAGTTGGTCCTCCAAGTCCAGAAGTTGCATTTCCGTAAGGGAGAGGCTCGCAAACTCACTTTCTGAACTCCGCCTCGCGCCAGTTGTGAGTGCGCTCTCGAGTCCCACCCTGCGGTCGGGGCAGCCCGGCCCGAGGGCGGCTGTTGGCAAGCAGAAGTGGACGGTGTGTCTTCCGGAACGGAGGCAGCGCGCCCAGGCTGTTTCCGGAGGGTCCTACCCGGTCGCCGCGCCGCGCCCCGCCCCTCGCGCGGCCACGTCTCCGCTGGAGCAGCGAGGCCGGCAGCCGCCCAGGCTTCCACAGCGCCCCGGTGAGGGTCGCGAGCAGGCGCCCCGGCCGGGACTCCGGCCTGGGGGGGCGCGGGACCGCCGGGGGGCCGCGGCGCGGTCGGGGCGGAGGCCAGGCGGCGGGCGAGGGGCGCCGGGGCCTGGGCGGCCGCGGAGGGCCGGCCGCGGCTCCACCCGGAGCGGCTACGCCCCGCGTCGGTCCCGCAGCTCGCCGTTGCTGGCCTCAGGGCCTGGGACCGGCTTCCTGGATCCCCGCCCGGCGAGCCCTTCCGGAGCGCTGTGTCCGCGGAACGGGGCGCGATTTCTGTCGGAGGCGCCCACCGCTGCTGAGCGGCTGCTTGGGAGGCGCCGGGCGGCGCGTGAGTGAGGGCTCTCGTCCTTGCGCAGAAGTTCTGCCAGGGTGACAGACGTGCCGTGCTGTCGGGAGGCTGGCGGGCGGTCGGCTGCAGGGAGTCCCCGTGGCTGCTCGCCGCTCCCTGCACCTGGACTGCGGCCAGCCTCGGGGGGCTGAGCGCGGGCCTTGCCCGAGGGAGTGGGGCCAGGCTCGGCCCCTGGAACGGAGCCGGCGAACAGCGCGGCCTTCGCTCTGCAGACGTCTGTGGGTGTTGGTGCGTTGCCGGGCCTGGGACACTCTGGACTCACCTTCAGTGCGGCGGTGGGCACGGCGCGTGCCGTCCTAGCGTGAGGTGCTGCGGTGGGGTGGGTCTGCGGGAAGGCCTCTGTGGCCAGAAGCCACTCGTGCAAAACTGCGGGACCAGAGTTTTGCGGGCACAGGGAGCAGCAGTGTGGCGACCCCGCGGAGGAGTAACTTTGGTGGCCTGCCGCGAAGAAGTGTGTCGCGGCTGTAACGAGAAGGGAGGCAAGTGACGGGGGACAGGGACGCAGTGTAGGCAGGAGCCGGGTGGCAGGCCCCTTCCTGGTTCCTGGTCAGAGGCTTGGGTTTTATTGTCAGTGTGACTGAAAACCGCTGGGACGTAGTCTGCCGTGCGGGAGGTGACTCACGCATTTAAAAACGTTTCAGATCGTTCCTTTAGTATTGCCAGCCCGTTTCTGGAATGCGCGCTTTCAGTTCATGGACCTTGAATGGCAAGAAAAGAAAAGAAAAATCATCTGACATTGCTAAGATTCAAAAGTAGCGTTGTTTTTTTGTTTTTGTTTTTTGCCAGTTGCCTTCAGCGGTGTACTTTCCTAAGTGAGAATACCTTCGGTTGGCTTTACCTGTCAGTTCTGACAAGCAGCAGTGGAAGGGAACACAACACTAATAATAAGTGACCGTTTATGGAGGGTGTGGGACAGACCTGCGCCTTGTTGCATTTAATCTTGGCAAAATTTTGTATTCTTTTTGTCATCATCTAGCTTATGAGGAAAACGGCTAAGAGTGGTTAAGAAACCTGCCAGGACCTTAGTTGGGGGGGGAGGAGTCAGGACTGACACAGGAGCCCACCCTTTCCACGGCACTGCTCTGCAGAGGCTTTGCACACCAGGCGCTGTTTACCTGTGGTCACTGGTGTGGCCTCAGCTAGACCTTATCTTCTTCAGGAAGTCCTGTTTGGTCTCCGGCCATGCTGTTCCTAACTGCCGTGGAAACAGCTTACACGAGGTGGGGTACGTGGAGCGCTTCGTGTGCATCTGGAACCACACAGTCGGCTGAATGGGGGAAGCCAGAAGTCACACACATGCTGAGCCAGTTTTCTCAGTAGGAAGTCTCTCAATGTCAGATGGCATGAATTCAGAGTTAGGGACATTGTATAAGTCATGATTTTGCCCCGTCTTTTTCCTCTAGGAAACACAGCAGAGTGCAGGTGGTCAAAGATGCTACTGCGAGTAAGACTGATATTTTAATTTTTTTAAACCAGGAACTGGAATGCATGTTACTAATAACAGCTTCCTTGTGCTGTGCTCCCAGCTGTCTGACCCTTCTCCTTGCCCTGTTTTTGTCAGCAGTGGGGGAATGAGACCCTGACGACTGAGTCACGCTAAGTAAAGTACACCTGAGACTGAGGACAGACAGAGAGTGCCAGCTTATTACCTACAGGGACATGCCACCTCGCCAGGGGCCGCTCTGGGCAGTCAGTGAGTTCTGTCTGTTGTCCGGCCGCAGGGCGAGCTGCACGTGAACAGAAGCCATCTTTAAGAGTTACCAGGACATGTCCCAGTCCCAGGGTCTTATATTGTGGAGGGCTGCATCATCCAACTCGGAAGCGGGTAGAACCTCTCGGGATTCAGCAGGTTTCTTGTTTTTCAAGAAATCCAAATAAAGGGAATTAAATGAGTGGAGTGTGTGATGGCATCGGGCTCAGATGGCCTGACGCATTTGTCTCCATGTTTGATGGAACTTGGAACATCTCAGCCAGAGTTCCTCTTTCCTGGTCAAGTGTTGTTGTCACTGCTTGCCTCGCGGCGCACGTTCTCCTCCGCGGCTCCTCCGCCACCCCTCTGCCTTCCGATGTCCGGTTGGCGTGTTCTGTTTCTAGTACATGAGTGAAGACCGTCTGGTTGCCTGCCCTTCTTACCCAGGTGACATTGCTTATTTGGGATGTGGCCATTACATGCCAGTTGGTAACTCCCAGGGGCATTCTTTGTCTCTCACTGGAACCGTAGCTTCCAAGTATTTTTAATAGGAATAGTTAGAGTTTTTCTGTATTTGAACAGGCAGTGTTGATGTTCAGGAGGCAAACACTCTATTGTTGTGGAGTCACTAGCTTAGTTGCTAAGGGGTGGAACTTGGCAGAACCAAAGATTGAAGTCAGGAGCCTGTGCTGAGTACAGCTTGGAGTAGGGGATGTTTGAGGGGTGGAGCTGACTTGGAGCGGTGGTTTCTGCCTCCGAGGTTCCTGCAGCATGATGGAGGAGATGGGCACACACACATTTGCATTGTGGTGTGCACAGAGGGGTTATCTTGATAGCAGAAAGGAGTGGGCTAGGCACTTTATCTGAGGCCCAGGAGAGACTTGAGAGGAGTGCCGAATGGTAGACCTGAAAGGGTCCTTGGGAATTTGTCTGGCGGTCAAGTGGGGAGAGGCATCCGTGGCAGAGGAGCCAGCTTCTGCCTGAAAAGCACTCATCTGCATGGTTACCCTTTCAGGCATCATAGGGACAGGTGATTTACACACCTTCACCCCTGCCGCCACATTTGAAGGAGAAAGATTTATGCGTTTTGAAGAGAAACCAGAGTATGCCGCCACATTTGAAAGCAAAATGCAGACATTTTCTTTTGTTAAAGAACGTGTCAGGATGAGCAGCACATACAGTATGCCCTGTGTGTTTCACGTTCCGCTCTGTTTGTTGCTACATGTTCTTGAAGTGGCAAGCCTGTGATCAAGGGGACAGCCTGGCTGTCCTTTTTTGCTCATGTGCCGTGCCTTGCTTTGTGGACATCTTCTCCATAGGATCAGTCATCTATAGTAGCCAAGTGGTTTTCCACGGAGCTGGGACCCTGTGGAACGGTGATTTTTGGAGGGCCCTGTGGGACGTGCAGGGACAGGTGTGGAGCCTCCAAGAGCCTGTTTGTCCATCCCCCCCTCCCCCACCCCAGAAAGGCTTTGGGAATGAAAGAGGTTACTGATTATTGTAGAGACAAAAACAAGATAGAGAACTCATTGCAGACAGGATCACGTTCTGGCCAGCCTTAGTAACTCCATTTCTGTGATCCAGGTATTGTTTCAGCCTTAAAATATTTACATAAGCCAGACACTGAGTCACACTGGCACCCAGTGCTTTTCAGTTAGCTGGCTGGATTGTAGTCTCCCCTGTTGTTGCACACTCTGTCATGGTTCTTTCTGGTACAGCCCTTAGTGCTGGTTCTACACGTAATGGTACATATAACCTTTTCATATTCTTATCAGCGCTAGTACTGAGCCACAGCATCTTTTGGCCTGTAGGGTGCCAGACAGCAGAGTGGAACGTGCGAATGGTTAGAGCTGCAAGCCAGCCACTCCTGGGTTTACACAGGGGACACTGCCATCGCTAGTCACTCGATCATGGGTAAGACCAGGTTATGTCAACTACCAGTGGCTGCCTGGTCAAGGGGTACGGCAAGAGAGGATTGTGGAGAAAGAGGCACACCCACATCCTCCTGCTGTGGTGTCAGCATCATCCCCCCCTTCCTGTGTGGCCACTGCTCAGGCTCTTATCTGAAATGTCTATATGGGATTTGTAAGCTGGAGAAGGAAGTCATGTAAATTTTTGTCCTGAAACTCATGAAACACAGGATAGTATGTAGGATAGTGTGAAACTTACTTCAGAGGAAGCAAATGCCAACATCTCTGCAGAATGAATAGTGGCTCAAACCTTATCTGATGATGAGGGACAGGTAATGAATATCCTTGGTGTGCTTCCAGAACGGTAACCAGTTGCCCAACTTGGGGCGAAGTTTTCCTCCCTTAAACTTAGCCTAGTAGGATGGGCTAAAAGCTGATCCTGACAGAAATGAAAGACAAGACTGGTCACTTGCTGTGAGATGCCTTCTCTGGACCCCGATTCCCAGGTGGCTGCCTTCCCATGTGTCCTCTCCCTGTGCTTTCCCTGATACAGTGTACTGTTTCCATGTTCCGTGCACTTGCGTCTTCCACCATCAGGTCAGGCCTCCTGGGAGGGGAGCTTGCCCTATGAGCCCTGTGAGTGCTTAGGCCTGCATGTCCAGTACAGATATCACTGGTCACATGTGGCTATTTAACTCAAATTACTTAAATTTTAACAAACAACTCAGTTCCTCAGCCTCACAAGCCCTGCTTCTGCTAGGAGGCTCCCTGTGGTGCTTACAATTCCAGTTACAGCCCTGCCTGGGCAGGATGGCACTTAGTTGGCACCAGTACAGACATTAAGCACCTTCAGGAACGGGCCCAGGTGTGGCTGGTTCAGCATTTTATCCTCAAAACCTAGGCTACTGTAGGTACTGAAGGGTTGTCTGCTGAATGAATAAATCTGTTTTTATTATATAGATGTGAGTTGGGAGCCAAATGTTAATCTTGGAATTATTACTCAAATCTGACAAATGAAGATTCGTAATACTTTCTTTTTTCCCTCCTATCAGGTATCATGATATTACTTGGTTTGATTTCAAGCCGCTTTTGAGACTTTAAATCTCCCCAAAATGGAAAGCCTAGTGTGGTTCTTCCCAGAATCTCTTGGCTGCTGCTGATGGCTGAAACCACACCTGCCGGCGGCTTGCTTGCAGCCCCCGAGACTCCGCCCAGCCTGTGCCGTTCTGACCATGGACGGAACACCAGCCGGATCTAGTAGTGGCACCTCAGCCGACCCAGAGGCCCTCCTCAAGCCCCCAGGCTCACCGGCACCACCTGACCAGTGGGACAAAGCCCAGTGTAAGTCAGTGGTTACTCTGTGCTGCTGACATTTTTCCTTTAAATAGGAGGACATGGATCCTCTTGCATTTTGGAACAAGGCTGTGGTGTGTAAGACCATAATGAACTTTATGTTCAGAGTGTGTTTTTACTAATCAGATGAGTTTTTTTTCTTAGTTGCAACTTTAAATCAAGTACCATGTGTGTTAAACAGGGTAGGAGCTGTCCCATGCTCTGCTCCAGCAGGCTGCAGCAGTGGGTTCTTTCAAGTGTTCTCTGGGTCTGCACTGACATATTGTTCCCTGCCTTACATCCTACCTTTCTTTTTTTTTTTAAAGATTTTATTTATTTATTTGACAGAGAGAGAGACAGCGAGAGAGGGAACACAAGCAGGGGGAGTGGGAGAGGGAGAAGCAGGCTTCCTGCCAAGCAGGGAGCCCGATGCGGGGCTCGATCCCAGGACCCTGAGATCGTGACCTGCACCGAAGGCAGTCGCCCAACCAACTGAGCCACCCAGGCGCCCCTACATCCTACCTTGTCGGTTGGTTGCCTAAGTATTACTAACTGGGATCCAGAAATGGCCCAGTAGTGATCTAAGGGTTATTGGACCACATTTGCATGTTAGCTGATGGATTATTCATGTGTCAGAGCTACAGGGTGAATTTTTCACTTGGTTCTTATGCCCCTTCCTGTTTAGGAGGGTCGGTGCAATGTGTGCTTGGAAGTCATAGAGTCTGTACGTACTGGTTTGCAGGCAGAAATTGTGTTCTGTTCTTTTTTTAAATAAGATTTTATTTATTTGTCAGAGAGAGAGTGTACAGGCAGGGGGAGTGGCAGGCAGAGCAGGCAGAGGGAGAAGCAGACTCCCTGCTGAGCAAGGAGCCCGATGCGGGACTCAATCCCAGAACCTCAGGATCATGACCTGAGCCGAAAGGCAACACTTAACCGACTACGCCACCCAGTCACCCCTGCATTCTGTTCTTGCAAATGATGTTCAGGCACCTAAAATGGTTTTGTTGATTACTGCTCCTTCAGTGCAAGGGAAGGCTGGTAACAGCAGGGGCCCAAGACCGAGGATTCAACGGCAGGATAGATAGGGAGCCCGCTCTTGGATCCGTCACTAAGAGCTTGAACTCTCCAGCAGGGTTCGTATTTGATCTCATTTCACTTCTTGTGTAAATGGAAGAGTAATGGTGCATGCACCGTGGATAGTTGTGAGGGCTGAAAGAGTGGTGCATAAAACACAAGTACTCACACAGTGGGAAGTGGTAGTAGCCATATTTTGTTGTTGTCTCGTCATCTTTGTTACTTGTTTATCCACGATTTGGCTTGTGTTTGGGAACAATAGTCTTAATGTTTTTTGGGCCGCCTTTTATATTTTTTAAAAGTATAATATAATGCTCAAAAAATTATTTTGTCATGTAAACAGGAAGATGTAGAGACTCTCCCAGATCTATAAGCCCATCAGAAAGTGGTATTGATCTGATTACCTTGTATCTGAAATCCAGGCTTCCCTTCCCCCTCACCCAACATGGAGCCAAAGGGATGTTTGTATAAGAGCAGATGGTCGGGTCAGGGCCGTGGTCCAGTCTCACTCTGCTTTGAGTCTGTGGTGCTCCTTTTGTATTGTTTTTCCTCTCAGGAAGCATGACAGTGAGTCGCTATATTGGTTGGAAATCAGATGTCAAGTATCAGAAACCCATTTTGAATTTGCTTGGGCAAAGGGCAATTTCCTGATGCATCCTGGGTACATCCAGGGATCCAAGTGGTGTGGATCCCTGTGGGAGGCTGGGACCTTGCTGCCCTTGGGAACCTCTGGAACCACACCCAGTGGCCCCTGGACTCTCCCTTCCTCCCTCCAGGCGCCATCTTGGTTCTTGACTGCCAACTGGCTCCCTGACCGGGGTGAGGGGACAGGGAAGGTAAAAATCATTTAATTGTAAGAAGTCTTTTTTTTTTTCTTTTGACAGGGAAATAGGTTTCAGTTAGTGTATGACAGATCTGTGTATAGTGATGTTAGTGGGTAAAACTGAGCTGGATACGTGGGTGTATAGTCCCCACTGTTTAAACTTGGGTTTTTTGGGGCACCTGGGTGGCTCAGTTGTTAAGCGTCTGCCTTTGGCTCAGGTCGTGGTCCCAGGGTCCTAGGATCGAGTCCCACATCGGGCTCCCTGCTCCGCGGGAAGCCTGCTTCTCCCTCTCCCACTCCCCCTGCTTGTGTTCCCTCTCTCGCTGTCTCTCTGTCAGTTAAATAAATAAAATCTTAAAAAAAATAAAATAAACTTGGGTTTTTATCTAGCAAGTGTTCATCAGACAGAAACACAGACTCTGACTCTTTGCCGTTATTGTTCGGATCAGTTAATGTTCCTCTTTGACTTAGATTTCTCGTTTTGGAGGATGAACTTATGCTGTGAAACAGCTTTGGAACTGCCCCGGTGTAAGCGCGAGGCTGTGGCTCTGATTAGCGCGCTGTTTCCGGCGCCTGTTAGGAACGTTGTCAGCTGTGTTTTTAGCATTGGTTTCCTTCCGCTATTTTAAATGGAGACTTTCATGGGATTTCTCATTGGTCTTATTTAAATGAAAAGGAAACATTACTACTTAAATCCCACAATCTCGATTCTACAATGAGCAGTTGAGCCGCTTGTCCGATAGCACCCGCTGATGTGAGGAGAGCGAGGCCTGCTCTCCTCCCAGAGCAAACAGTCTCATGGGGCATGGAGATAGCTCATTCTCCTGCATGTAGAGTCTCTTCTGTCCTGTGTTAGCTGCGTGTCTGAAAAACCACTTGATCTAGTTGTTAAAACCATGATGGCCCAGCATGCTGTCTTTTCCAGGTGCCAGTGTCCAGGTACACAGAGCTTCAGATGGAGGAGGAGGCCTGGATGTACCCAGCAAGGGCGACACCTGTCAGAATGGGCCGACGCCACCGTCTCCAGACCCTTCGTCACCTCCCCCCACAAGCCCAGGGGGTCCCGATGCCTCTCCAGGTGTGGCTGGTTTCCATGACAACCTAAGGAAGTCTCAGGGGACTAGTGCTGAGGGCAGTGTTAGAAAAGAAGCTTTGCAGTCTCTCAGACTCAGTCTTCCTATGCAAGAAACGCAACTGTGTAAGCATCTGTTCCCACTGGGCTCTTCCCCACTCTCCCCCAACCCCCTCCTGCATCACTTGGTACTCACCACCCTTCAGAGGCACGTGCCTTGACTAGCTTGCTGCTCGTTCCTCTGTCATCACTGTTTTATCCCTGTGGTGGGTTGTGCGTTGAGCAAGTGGCTCCTTTTTAGAGAGAAAATATACTTCTTCATGGTCGACACTGGGGATGCTGCTCCAGGTCTGGGTTTAAAGGACTGCGCGGCATGTCTTTTGTTACCGTGGATGGTGAGCAAGCAGTCAGCAGGGAGTTAAACTTTGACAGCGTTCTTTTCTGTATTATTTTAATCGGTGTGGGAACCCAAGGGTGAACAGGTCACAAACTGGCAGCCTATGAGCCCTGGAAACATCCAGGCCTTTTTCCAGCACGTTTGTCATACACAGACACACATGATCTTACATAATAGGATCGTACCACACATGCCGTTTTTACCTCTCATGCCCCTCCCCTGCAGGCAAGCCACATTCTCACACAATCCTTTATAGCCCCTGCAAACACCCAGGTTTCAGTCATTGTGTTTTAAGAAGGGATTAGATTGTCATATCCTGTATTTCCTGTTTAGTGTTATCGTGTGGAGATTGCCCCCACACTGTCTGATGCAACTCCAGATTCATTCTTTGAAGGCTGGTCAGGAGCCCCTGGCATGGCCGGCTGGGTCTCTGCATTTGTTCCATCGGCCAACATGACTAATGCTGTGGAGTGCGCCATGGCATACGTGTTGGTGCTTTAATTTCTGTGGGCTACACCCCAGAAGCAGAATTCTTTTTTTTTTTTTTTAAAGATTTTATTTATTTATCAGAGAGAGAGAGAGACAGGCAGGCAGAGGGAGAAGCAGGCTCCTTGCTCGGCAAGGAGCCCGATGTGGGACTCGATCCCAGGACCCTGGGATCATGACCTGAGCCGAAGGCAGACACTTAACCGACTGAGCCACCCAGGCGTCCCCAGAAGCAGAATTCTTGGTCAAAAGCAATGGCATCTTTATTTTCATCATGCACAGCCCTGTCTCCATGCCACTAACGACCCTGAGAGGCACGGGCTCCCCCTGGGCTCGCACTGTTTTCAGTTTCACCAGCCTGTTGGCTGTGCCACAATGCTTCTCCAGTACTTTAGTTTGGAGCTCACACTTCCCTGATCATTTGGGCATCTTCTACCTTTTGGCCGTTTGGCTGTTCTTTTCTGTGAATTGTTGATTTGTTTGGCGCATTTTTCTTTTGGATTGTTTGCTCTTTTCTTAACAGGCATTATTTTACTAGGGCTGCAATATGTTTTTTAAAATTTCTGCAAACTTAGGGGTGCCTGGCTGGCTTAGTTGGTAGAGTGTGCAACTCTTGATCTTGGGGTTGTGAGTTCAAGCCCCACATTGGGTGTAGAGCTTACTTTAAAGAAACAAAATAACTTTTAACTGTCAACATTGAAGTCCAGAGCTGTCACATAAAAGTCTGGATTCTTGATTGTAGGGATTTGTGAGCCCTAACCCCAGGTGCCCACATGGTGGCATCCTGCGGCCACCAGCTGCCCCTCTTGGTGAGTATTCACCCAGCCCTGAGTCTGCTGACTTGGGCTCCCTGCTTGAGGCTGTAGACCCCTAGGTTTTTGCCATGTGGCTCCCTTAGCCTTGTGAAAAGTACTAGACCTTTTTTTCAGTGATAAACGCACATATTAGTAATGACTTGGTGAGTTCCTAGTGAAGTTCTTGGCAATCTCAGGTTTTAGAGATTATTGTTATAATTATTTAAGATTTATATTTATCTTGGGGGTGTGCGTGCTCGCAAGTCGGGGGTGGGACAGAGGGAGAGAGAGAATCTCCAGCAGATTCCCTGCTGAGCGTGGAGCCTGACCTGGGGCTTGACCTCATGACCCTGAGATCGTGACCTCAGTCAAAACCAGAGTCAGACGCTTAACTGACTGAGCCACCCAGGTGCCCCTGAGGTTTTAGGGATTATTTAAAACAACAGCTGCTTATCTTCTCAGAATCTACATCTGAAGATGTGCTGTCTGTAAAGTGGTTAAATTAGGACATTTTCCTGCTCTCATCCGCGTAGTAGCTGACCCTGCCTGTGCCCTTGGCAGCATTCCAGGTGCACGGCTGCTGAGTGTGAAAGAATCCTGTGGCTATTGTACCTTTTGCTCACTGTTCGGCCCTTTTATTACCCAAAATAAAGGATTTGGGTTTTGAGATATTCTAAATTCTGTTTTTGGCCAAAAAGTTGTCATTTCCCCTCCTGTCCTTGAGCCTGGCCCCTGGACCGGAGTTGCCTCTGTCAGGAAACTGAGGTAAGCAGCCCCAGGCCTTGCGGGGACGCCTGCTCGGCCTTCACTTTGAGGTGAGTCCTGAATGGGTCACTGTGAAAAGTCTTTTTCCTTAGTAAGTAACGACTGAGTATTGCTTGTATGAGTACCTTTTGGTTTTGCAAAACTTGACTGTAACATGACTCGCCGCAGGAATTTAGATAAGCCGTGGGTCAGATCGTACCAGCAGATGTGGCCGTGTGAAGAAGGCGTGTTTGGTGTCCCCTGACCACATGTTCGGATTATCCCTCAGTACGGTTCTGTGGACACGACTGCCCATGTGCTCCTATACCACGTCCCAAGCACAGTTGGAGCTTCGTGGGAACTGAGGGTCCCTGAGCCCTGGCACTGACTTTAGATTTAGTTCTTTTGTTGCTGCAAGTCATGGGTGAGCCGTGTCCATTTTCCAGCTGGATGCCTGTGGGGAGCGGCACACTGGTGGCATGAGCACAGACCCCGTGCTTTGCCAGTGGGTCTTCCACCAGGCAGGTCCAGGGCTCACGGTTGTCTCTCCATCAGCAAATAGCTCTTTCAACCTAGAAGGCGAGGTATTGTTTGAAGCTAAATCATATTTAATTGGTAATTGAACGTAAAACAGCCAAGCTGCTGTTCTGATTTGTCCTCTGTGCCCTGGTGCTTTATGAGTTTTTAAATGGTCATTTCCTCACCGCAGGTTCAACAGAGGATTCCCTGCCCCTGGAGAAGGAGGAGCAGGTCCGACTTCAGGCTCGGAAACGGCTAGAAGAACAGCTCAAACAGTACAGGGTGAAGCGCCAGCAAGAAAGAGTGAGTCTCCCTGTCTTGAACAAGCTAATGGGGAACTTCATGTGTGGAAAACAGAAATTAGACATAGTTTCTAGGACCTGTCGTTGGTTCCTCTGTGCTGGGATGGCCTTTTGTGCTTCTCTGGGAAGATCATTTCTCTCTGCAGTTCCCACTCTATGGGGAGATCATAGCAGGATTGTGCCTCCTGCCCCATATGGGGCGCCTTCCCTTGGATCAAGCATATTTGATTCCTGTGTCTGCCATTTGAAAAGCAGAGACTGCAAGTACTTGTGTATAGTTTTTCTCCCTCCTTGAGCAGTCAGTTCTAGGTTTCAGCTGTTTATTTCATGAGTGGTGTAGTGTCTGCTGACTGATGGTCCATGCAGTGTCAGAGTGTATGCCATGTCACGTGGATTTGATGAGTACGTGCTAAAGTCAGTTCTATTCAGGTATGAAACTTAGGTTGGCATGCTAATGAAAGCAGTTTTTTTAATCATACCAAGTGACTCTAGGCAAATGGGTTTGGGTGTTCGTTTCATACTTTGTCCAACTTTTCTGTACTTGAGAATTTCAAATTTAAACGGATTCAAAGTTAAAATTAAACTAACCTTTAAATAGCTTTCGGTGAGTGATTTAGTGGTGACGTGTCCCTGTCAGGCTCTTTGTGTTCTCAAGAGGGGACTGTGCCATGATGGGTGTCATTGCCCAAAGCCAGTGTGAGTGGGCTGGAGGAGCCACCACCAGGCTCGTCTGCCTGGTCAGGGGCTTTCGGGGTCTGTCCAGATGACCCAGCGGAAGTTATAGCGGTAGTAGCTAGTAACCATCTCTTGCCAGACACTGTGTTCAGTTCCCTATGGAAGAGTAACCTGAGGCTCAGATAGGTAAGGAGCTTGTCAGGGGTTACTCATTGGTGAAGTGGAGAGTCACAGTGTAGACCAGACAGTGTCTGTGGGCCAGGGCCTGTGCACACTGTCTCCGGGGGCCTGTCCTCACTCTGCCTCCCAGAGGCCTGCCTGGGTCATCCAACATTAGATGGTTAATGTGTTAGAAGTTCAATGTAAGATTCCAAATGTGAAATTTAGCATCATTTCCCATCTTTAAAAATGATATACACACATAACTGATGGCTTAAATGGAAGAATATTTCCTTAGTCTTCAGTAAGATAACTTCTCTTCAAGTGATGGAAATGGGCATTGTGTTTGTTACATGCTATTCTTTTTTTTTTTTAAAGGTTTTATTTATTTATTTGACAGAGAGAGAATGAGAGATAGCATGAGAGGGAAGAGGGTCAGAGGGAGAAGCAGACTCCCTGCCGAGCAGGGAGCCCGATGCGGGACTCGATCCCAGGACTCCAGGATCATGACCTGAGCCGAAGGCAGTCGCTTAACCAACTGAGCCACCCAGGCGCCGTTACATGCTATTCTGACCAACTTATGGTCCCTGCGTGCTCAGCTGCCCCCACCCTGAAGTAGGCAGAAAGACAGGCAGCAAGATGCTGGTATGAGGACCACCACCTGTCCTGCTCCAGAGACCCTCAGGGCAGGGCCAGCGGAGGCAGAGTGCAGTCTGGGAGCTGCTGTTGTGTGCGCAGACCAGAGTCTCCTTTAGTCCTCCTCAGCCCCGTGAGGAGTGGCTGTCGGTGAAGCTCAGAGTGGAATGGCTGGCTGTGTGGGGGTCCGAGCCTGCCTGTCTGCATGCCGAGCTGTGCTCCCCACTGCAGCACTCAGTCAGCACCACCTGCCAGCGTGCAGTGCAGGATTGCCGAGCGAGGTGTTTTCTGAGTACGGGTCAGTTCAAAAGGGGAGAATCTGCCAGAACTCATTATGGTGCTAGGTCCATGTGAAGGGGCTTATGACCATCTCAACAGGTGCTGAAAAGGTAGGTGTTTGATAAAAATCAAAATATGCAAAACAAGTGAACAAAAACTACTAAGCTAGGAGCAGAAGGATATTTCTTTAGGAGTATTTTGCTTACATGAGGAACGTAGCTCAGACCCCATATTCACATGCCACAGATGGCAAGTAAGAGTTCTGTCCCGTTTACAGTCTGATAAACACTTTGAGAACATCGTTATGCCTTGACAGTGGTTGGTTCTTCATACTGCCTGCCCTTCTCACCGTGTCCTGAGTGCCGTCATCCTTCACAACAACGTGTGTACCAGCATTTCATTAGCATCCTCTCCTGATTCAACATTTTGGTTGTTTCTCAATTTTTGTATGTTTTATTTTAAAAGATTTTATTTATTTATTTGACAGAGAGAGAGAGAGATCACAAGTAGGTAGGCAGGCAGAGGGAGAGGGAGAAGCAGGCTATCCGCTGAGCAGGGAGCCAGATGCGGGGCTCGATCCCAGGGCTCTGGCATCATGACCTGAGCTGAAGGCAGACACTTAACGACTGAGCCACCCAGGTGCCCCTCAATTTTTGTATTTTTTAAAAAGATTTATCTAAGAGAGAGAGAGCACCCGCGAAGGAGTGGAGAGGTGGGGCAGAGGGAGAGGGAGAAGCAGAGACCCCGCTGAGCAGGGAGCCTGATGCAGGGCTTGATCCTTGATCCAGAATCCTGAGATCATGACCCGAGGCAAAGGCAGTTGCTTAACCCACTGAGCCACCCAGGTGCCACTGGTTGTTTCTAAATTTTTGAAATTGCAAACAACGCTGCAATGAATGTTTTGTGCCTTGGTATACTTTTTTTTTTTTTTAAGATTTTATTTATTTATTTGACAGACAGCGAGAGAGGGAACACAAGTAGGGGGAGTGAGAGAGGAAGAAGCAGGCTTCCCGCCGAGCAGGGAGCCCGATGCGGGGCTCGATCCCAGGACCCTGGGATCATGACCTGAGCCGAAGGCAGCCACTTAACGACTGAGTCACCCAGGCGCCGCAGTGCCTTGGTATACTGTTGTGGACAAGTCCTTGAATGTCAAATTATTGGGTAAAGGTTTTATGTATTTGTTAGTTTGATACTTGTTGCACTCTGGATAGGCTGGACTGGTTTATGCTCCTGTTAGCAGTAATGAGACTGCTAGTGTTGTCATCCTTGTGAGCATTAAAGTAACAAAAATTGGATTTTTGTCCTCTAATAGGTGAGAATAACAGTGTCACCTAGCAGTTCGCACCTTTTATGTGTTAGTGGTTTGTGTCTTTTTTTTTTTTGAAGATTTATTTATTTTAGTTGGGGAGGGGCAGAGGGAGAGAGAGAATCTCTGGCAGACTCCCCGCTGAACTTTGGAGCCTGACGCAGGGCTGGATCTCACGTCCCTGAGATCACAATCCGAGCTGAAACCACAAGTTGGACACTCAACCAACTGAGCCAACCAGACGCCCCATGTTTGTGTGTCTTTGTCAGTTTTTGCTCATTTTTCTGTTGGCTGTCTTTTTGCTACATAGGTTCTATATACTGGAAATTACTCCCTTTTCATCTTTATTGCAAATATTTTTTCCCTGTTCGACATATCTTTTAACTACTTCTCTGGCATATTTTTCACTGCACATCAGTTTTAAATATTTTTTTATGGTCAAAATTTTCTATCTTTGGTGTTACTTTGGGATTTATGTTATATTTCAAAATGACCTCCCTATTTGAGGAATATAAATAAGTTCACCAGTGTTTTCTTCTTATAGAAAAAGTATAAGATAGTATTAAAAAGTATTTTAAGTATGTTTTTTTAATATTTAAATCTCCATTTGAAACATGTTGGATGATGGCGAGAGGTGGGAACTTGCCCCTGTGTGGGTAGCGGGTTGGTTCTCACACTGCTCGTTCCCTCAGCAGTTGCGGCCCTGCCTTCTGTGGCTCCTTGAACATCTGCAAACCCACCTATACTTGGACGGATTTCTGGGCTGTATTCGGTGTCATCTGCCTGTCTTCTGCTTTTCAGTTCTCAGTGGATCTAATTACTGTGGCTTCACAGTCTGTGTTAGTATCTGGATCGGCCAGTCTATCCGTTGCCCTGCACCCCAACTCTTTTCCAGCTATTTTTGCTCATTTATACTTCCTGTCGCATCCCAGTATCGTTTTGAGATGTTTCCCTTTCCCCACCTTGTCTCCTTGCCCCGTCGTAATTGCCCTGATTTCATGGAATAAGCATAGGATTGGCTGTTTCTCTGTAAGAGAAAGTCATTTTGAAAAGGCAACTGGGTGGCACCTGGGTGGCTCATTCGGTTAAGTGTCCAACTCCTGGTTTCAGCTCAGGTCGTGAACTTGGGGTGGTGAGATGGAGCCCCACATTGTGCTCCACACTCAGTGCAGAGTCAGCTGGAGATTCTCTCTCTTTCTCCCCACCTCCCTCCACCCTCTCTGCCTCCCCCCTTGCTCACACGCGCGCGCTCTCTCTCTCTCTCTCTCTCTCTCTCTCAAATAAAATCTTTACAAAATAGCAACAGGGAACAGTGTCTGCCATCCCCCTCCATCTCCTTCAAGGCCCTTTGGAAATTCTAGTTGACATAATATAAGAAAAAGAAGTAAGAGATACAAATACTGAAAAAGAGGAAAAATGTTATTTGCAGGTCTTGGTAATGCCTTGGAAAACAGAGGATCAACTGAAAAAATAATAATTTATTAAAATATTCTAAAATCATTAAAATAATGATTCAGAAAATTGTCAGTAAAATACAAATAGAAAAATCAGTAGTTATCCTAATATGACTAGTTATAAAAATAGTGGGAAAAGATAGTATTTATAACAATAAAATGATAAAATATCTAAGAATTCAATTAAAATGGCAATAGAAATGGTTTAGAATCGGGGAGCCCGGGTGGCTTAGTCAGTTAAGTGTCTGCCTTGGGCTCAGGTCGTGATCTCAGGGTCCTGGGATCGAGCCCCGCATTGGGCTCCCTGCTCGGCGGGGACTCTGCTTCTGTCTCTCTCTCTGTCTGTTGCTTCCTCTGCTTGTGCTCTCCCTCTCTGACAAATAAATAAATAAGGTCCTAAAAAAAAATTATTTAGAATTTAGATGAATCCTACATATCTTCCTTTGTTGAGAAATGCACAAGGAGGTATGAATAACTGGAAGCAGTTTTTTATCCCTAAATAATTATAAATCTAAGGTCGTTGTAATTCAGCAGGACTTTTTTTAACTAGAACATTTCCCGGGCACCTGGTGGCTCAGTTGGTTGAGTGTCTGATTCTTGGTCTCAGCTCAAGTCATGATCTCAGGGTCATGAATTCGAGCCCCGTTTGGGGTCCATGCTGGGCATGAAGCCTACTTTTTTTTTTTTTTTAAAGATTTTATTTGTTTATTTAACTGACAGAGAGACAGCGAGAGAGGGAACACAAGCAGGGGGAGTGGGAGAGGAAGAAGCAGGCTTCCCGCCGAGCAGGGAGCCCAATGCGGGGCTCGATCCCAGGACCCTGGGATCATGACCTGAGCCGAAGGCAGTCGCTTAACCAACCGAGCCACCCAGGCGCCCCGGCATGAAGCCTACTTAAAAAAATAATAATAACTTAAGGGAGGCCTGGGTGGCTCAGTTGGTTGGGCGTCTGCCTTCGGCTCAGGTCATGCTCCCAGGGTCCTGGGATAGAGTCCTGCATCGGGCTCCCTGCTCAGCGGGAGCCTGCTTCTCGCTCTCCCTCTGCTGCGCCCCCTGCTTGTGCTCACTCTCTCCCTCCTTCCTTCCCTCCCTCCCTCTCTCTGACAGTTGAATAAACAAAATCGTTAAAAAATAATAACAACTTGAACATTTCACATCTGTCGAGAAGAGTGAGTGCAGGAGGACTGCCAGGAAAGTCTCATAAGAACAGGGTCGTGAGGAGGGACTTGCTCTGGTAGAAGTTTTAAAATGGTGCCAAGTCACAGTTATGAGAGGCATGTGCTGGACCTGTGACTAGGTGCAGAGCTGGTGTGTGAGGGTTTGTACAGGGAGGGTACTTGGTACAGCCTTTCTGGGTGGCAGTATTTGAACACTCCTTGTCACTTTTCAACATCATTTCTGTACTTTTCTTTTTCAGTCCAGTCAGCCTGTGGCTAGAACGAGACTGTCTAGTACACTCGACCCGGAGCTCATGCTGAACCCAGAAGCCTTGCCCCGGGCCAGTGCTGTGGCCCTGACAAAGGAGTATTCCTTCCTGCGCACCAGTGTCCCTCGAGGCCCAAAGGTGGGCAGCTTAGGGCTCCTGACACATCCTAAGGGGAAAAAAAGTTCCAAATCAAGCAAAATTCGGTCTCTGGCTGATTACAAAACTGAAGACGAAGGTTCTGGGAGTTCTGGTGGAAACGTTCCGGCTGTAGACTCTGCCAGGGGCTCTCTGAAGCAGAACCGCAGCAGTGTGGCATCCGTGGTGTCTGAGGTTAGCCTGTGTCCTGAGGCTGATGATCACCTGGAGAATGCGTCCCTGACGGGTGACAACACATCTGAGGCCGATGGGAATGAGAGCGACAGCTCCTCCCACAGCAGCGTGTCTACGCGTGGGACATGTGGGCTTCTAGTGAACGCCGTGGGCACTCGAGAAGCCTCCTATGTGGTCAACGGCCAAGAGATTGCCGCTGGTGCGCTGGGCCAGTTCCCCTCCATCACAGATGTCCTCCAGGCCGCAGCGGCCGAGCACCGAGACCAGGGGCAGGAGGTGAATGGGGAGACGCGGAGTCGGACAGACAGCATCTGCAGCAGGTGGGTGCTGTCTGCAGACCGCCCCTCCACTGCCAGCGCCGATGGACAGCACTGTTCTGCTCTCCGAATTATGTGTTTAGTCTTTAACATTTCATTTACACATAGCTCTGTCACCCTGTAAGAAATGGCATAGATCAGTAACCATTTCCGTTGTTAAGATCTGCTGTTTTACAGCATTTGTGCAGACGTGTCTCTAGGACGGCACGGGTGCTTCCCTGGGCTGACGTTTCACTAAAGATTTTCCAGCTCCGTGGGGGTGTGTTTATTGGTAGCATTTGTAAGAGCATTGATGCTTGATTTAAATCTTTTAACTTATTTTAAAAAACTGGGGGAGAGGAGCAGCGGTGTGAGGAGCCTGGAGACGCGGGGCAGGTGAGGAGGAGCGGTGCTGGGTCCTGCGACGTCAGGTGCCTGATGCTCGGTGCCCTTGTTCCCCAGCGCGTCCCTGGAAAGCTCTGCTGCCGAGACCCATGACGCCATGCTGCAGGCCCTTAAAGACAAGATGAGGCTTGAAGGGCAGCTGGAGGCACTGTCTGCAGAGGCCAGTCAGGTAATGGATGCGCTCGGGCGGGCGAGTGTGCCGCGGCTTTGAAGGGTGTGCGATGCCTGCTGGTTGGGTGTGGTTGTGCACATGTCTCGAAGTGGAGCCCGGGCTTCTGTGTCCTCTCCCTTGGCTCCGTTAGCCTCAGGAAGAAGTACGCTCGTTTCCCGTCTGACTGCGTGCCTCAGTTTCCTCTGTATCCCTGTCCTAGCTCTGCTGATAGATACCTAACAGTCCTTTTGGTGGATTTCACTTTCCTGGCATGGTAAAATTGTTGTCTCTGTCCCTTTAATTCTCTTTGCTGTGGCTTTTGCTTTTCCTGATGTGAATTTTGCTGTATCTGTTTATTTCCATCCCTTAATTTTCAGTTTTCCTGTTGACAGTCAGGGTCAGTCTGTTCAGTGGAAGCCCGCGCTTGGTTTGGTGTGGAGAGCAGGGACACACATGATCACAGAGGTGCTGTCGAGGCTGCGCAGGTGTTCGAGTACAGGGCACAGGGATGCGTCTCTGCCAGACGTGCCCCTCGTGCCTGATGTTGTTTTTTGCATGATGTGGTCCTGGGACACAGACCGACCCCTCTGTGTACATAGACCAGTGTTGACTGAGGAGGTGGTTGCTGGGAATGAAGGTGAATTTTGGTGGCATATGACTTTCGCTGTCTGTCCCTCATCAAATGCATTTTTGCTTCATCTGCACATTCAACCCCATGAATGATGTCGGAACCTTTGTTTGCTTTTATTTTACTGTACCTTCTTTTCCTCCTGGGATACTGATTTGCTCTTGAGTTGTGTGAATTGTGACAGATGTGATCCTTTCTGGCTTTGCTGTAAAAATCCAAGTTCTACGTACTGCAAAATCTCATTGCATTTGCTCAGTTAACAAGATTTTTGGGGGTATTTGTTCTTCTGTTTGTTGAATTTGATGTTTGTCTTCGTGATGTTGGTTTTCTTCTTGTGTGTTGATGTGCATTTGTCTGCCCATCTTTGCATTTTGGAATTCCTGTCCACACCCCTGATAGACTCATTTTTGGGTAGGCAGGAGATACTGATGGCAGAGGGGGCGTGTGCCCTTCCCCTGTTGTCCCTTGGACGTTCTCTGCTGCCCAGGGGCCTAGGGCTTGTCAAGGCCCCACCTTCCCTCAGCTCCTGTTTTACCCTACAGATAGCGTCCCTGTGGTGCCTTGTGTGCTCTGTGCCCCGTGGCCTTGGCCAGAGCCCCTCAGAGTCCTTCTTGTGTAGTAGGAGGCGGTCTCTGCCTGCAGGCATGTTCCCAGATCTGAGTCTGACGGCGCTTGGTGTTGCGGGGTCTCTGCCTGCAGGCGTGTCTCCAGATCTGAGTCTGGTGTTGTGGGGTCTATGCCTGCAGGCGTATCCCCAGATCTGAGTCTGGTGTTGGTGGGGTCCCTGGTCCCCTCAGTACTCCTGGTAGTCTTCGTGTGTGTGCGCGTGCACGCTGGTGCACTCGTTTCTTGAACAAATGTGTTTTCCGACATCCTTGTGGGTGAGCAGGTGCTTGCACAGCTCGGGTGTTACCCGTGCAGAGAGTAAGCAGACTCCGTGGTCACCCCTCTTTGCCCCTTTGGCCTGTTTGGAGAACCTGCCTTCTTTTGGGAGAGCCATCATGTTAGAGCAGCTGAAAGCTTGGGAGACACAGTGCTTTCCCCTCTGTGTCTCACTGGTTCATTTTGGTGGCCCTCATAATGCATGGGGTGGAAGTGGCTCATTTTCTGACAGTTTCTGATGGGGGTCTTCCCAGGCACTTAAAGAGAAGGCAGAACTGCAGGCGCAGCTCGCCGCTCTGAGCACAAGGCTGCAGGCGCAGGTGGACCAGAGCCACAGCAGCCAGCAGAAGCAGGACTCGCTCAGTTCAGAGGTGGACACCTTGAAGCAGTCTTGCTGGGACCTGGAGCGAGCGATGACTGACCTGCAGAACATGCTGGAAGCCAAGAACGCCAGCCTGGCGTCGTCCAACAGTGACCTGCAGGTGGCAGAGGAGCAGTACCAAAGACTCGTGGCCAAAGTAGAAGAGATGCAGAGAAACATCCTCAGTAAGGACAACACAGGTGAGCGCTCCCCAGCTGGCTGCACGTCTGCTCCTTAATTCTTGCAGAGCTTCCCAGCGTGTCGTGGCCCGACTGGGGGTGGTGGTTATCTCGTCCGCTCTGGGGACTGACCTGTTACATTAATATGCTGGGAGGCGTTGTATTCCCTGCTAATTTATGTACATGCTGTCCACTTCTCTAAAGTAAGTATTGTTTTTGGTTGAGTGCATGGAATTCTCTACATTTTTTGCACATGCAGCAAAGGGGAATGGCTTAGGTCTTAGGAGTGGACTTTGGACCCTTGGTAGTTGGTGGTAATGTTTCCACTTATTCTGCCTTCAAAGCTTGCTTATTCCTCAGAATTGCAGGATCTATTTAAAATATTTATTATTTGGGTGCCCAGGTGGCTCAGTCAGTTGAGCGGCTGCCTTCGGCTCAGGTCATGGTCCCAGGGTTCTGGGATCGAGCCCCGCATCTGCTTCTACCTCTGCCTCTGCCTCTTTCTGTCTCTCATGAATGGATGAATAAAATCTTTAAAAAAATAAAAAAAATTATTTATTTTTAAAGATTTATTTATTTATTTGAGAGAGAGAGAGAGGGAGAGAGAGAGAGCGCACTAGCAGGGGGAGCAGCAGAGGGAGAAGCAGACTCCCCACTGAGCAGGGAGCCCGATGCGGGGCCAAGCCCAAGGACCCTGAGATCATGACTTGAGCTGAAGGCAGATGCATAATGCTTAATCGACTGAGCCACCCAGGCGCCCTCTATTTAAAATATTTAAAAGCAGCACTGCTGTTGTGGATTAGTAAACCTTTATTTTTCCTGCCTTAATTTCAGTTTTTGCTGTAGCTGGATCCCTGTGGGCACCACCTATGGAATGAGAGTCCAATGGAATAGTGCTTTCGGGGACTTGGTGGCAGGCTGTGCACAGAGAGCCCGCTGCAGCCCTTCCCTCACGCTGTCTTCTCTTCCCGGGGCATGTACTGTGCACTGCGTGTAAGGCCGCGACCCCAGGTTTCAGATGTGATGACATAAAAGAAAACGTGACAAGATTCTGTCACAGAGACTTTATCCTGATACGAGAAGGAAAAAAGTGCTAGCTGAGAAACACAACTGTATACTGTTTCAGTCTTTGAACGATTTTGTGGTACCTGGTCCCTTTAGAAAAGTATAAAATCCAAAAAGTTCCGAGCACCAAAATAATTTACGTCTGGCTTGCAAGGCCTGACCTGACCAGAGCTTGTTGGGCAGCAGAGCTGACCAGCGCTCACATGGTGTGAATGCCTGCACGTGGAGCTGAGGGCATGTCTGCTGTGGTCTGGACTGGGGTTGCCTTTCTAAAACGCCACCGCTCTGATCTCTGAAACACATCTGGCCCCAAGAATTTCCGATAAGGGATCGTGGATCCTCTTAAACTATCATTTTTATTCGTTTTTTAAGTTTTGGAAATGGTCTTTAGAATGGTAAGTGTTTTCTTAAATGTTGGGTATAATTTTAATTTTAGAGAGTTTGACCAGTTTTGTTTGTAGTGTGCTTTGGGTTGTGACTTCCCGTCCTCTCCTTGCCTCCCCCTGCCCTCATCAGTGTTAAGAGTTGACCATATCAGCACACCAGTGGGTTTTAGTGGAATTTGCAGCACAGTACCATTCTGTTTATTGACATAGGTGCCATCAGGCCATTTGAAGACCAGAGCCATAGCACCCACAATGGCTTTGTGGGCACACAGTTGACCCTCAGTATCCGTGGATCCCTAATTGTGAATTCCCCGGCTCACTCAAATTTGTCTGTAACCCCAAAGCAGTACTGTGCTTGGTCACTTGCGGGCAGGAGCACTCTCTACAGGGTGGGCCTTGCCTAGCACGCTCACTCCCAGCTGAGCAGGTGCCCTCTTATGGTTTAGCATCACCTCCTTTGCATCTTTATGCTTTTTAGGGTGGTTTTACTATTTAAAATGAACTCCAAACACTGTCGGGTGTTCTTAGTACAAGAACTCTGTGATGTGTTTTATGGAGAAAAGAACGTGTGTTAGGTGAGCTTTGTTCAGGCATGAGTTATGGTGCCGTTGGCTGTGAGTTCAGTGTTGATGAATCAACAATATAGATTAAATAAGGTGCCTTTACACATAAACACTCACGAAACAAGATTGTGTATTGACCAGTTGACCCCCTATTTTTCTTCCGGGAGCCATGGTTCAGCACCCTCGACTGCAGTGTGAATGAGAGCTGGCTGTTTCTCGGTCTCTGCTGAGAGCCTGGCTCTGCTTGGTGTGTCCCTGCAGAGCTGCAGGCTCTCCTGTGTGCAGCAGGTGCTCTGAGCTCTGCTTGCTTGCTTTCAGTGCATGACCTGCGACAACAGATGACGGCCCTGCAGAACCAGCTCCAGCAGGTGCAACTAGAGCGAGCAACTCTGAGCAGCAAGTTGAAGGCATCCCAGGCCGAGATCTCATCTCTGCAGCATGTCCGGCAGTGGTACCAGCAGCAGCTCGCCCTGGCCCAGGAGGCCCGGGTCAGACTGCAGGGTGAGATGGCCCACATCCAGGTATGGCCCCTGACATGTCTCATGTGGAACAGTTGCCTTTTTCTTAAATTAGTTTTTTTAAAGATTATTTATTTATTTATTTGACAGAGAGGACAAGTAGGCAGAGCAGCGGGCAGAGGGAGAGGGAGAAGCAGGCTTCCTGCTGAGCAGGGAGCCCGATTCAGGGCTCGATCCCAGGACCCTGGGACCATGACCCGAGCCGAAGGCAGACGCTTAACCGACTAAGCCACCCAGCCGCCCCAAAAAGTCTGTTTTTAGATTTTATAGATACAGTTTTGAAAATCTGTTGCCCATTCATCTGGCCTACAGCCCCTCCTGCAGAGCAGGCACCTGCCACGACCTCTGACACCAGGAGTCTTTCAGCTTCTGCTTGCACATTTTTAATTCTAAAATCCCCTCTCAGGAACTCCTGTGCCCAGAGCTGTGACGAGTCCCTCCGGGGGATGCCTGCCATTGTTTGAATCCAGCTCTCAACCCCATGTCTGCCTGGGTCTCAAGACTCTAGCCCCAGCTCCCGTGCCCTGGTCGCTGCCCTCCTGGGTCGTTTCTGACATGTGTGGAACACAGCATATGTCACCTTCCTGGTTGGAGCTTCGCTTTGCTCCAGCTGCTTGGGCACCAGGTCTTTCCTGCATGAACACTCTTGTTTCTCTCCATTTTGTTGGGGGTGCAGGCATGTCTGCCTCTGATTCTGCATGAGGAGTTGGGGAGCGCGTGACCATCCAGGCCCACGGAGTAACATTGGGTCCTGCGCATTTCCTTGAGGCCTCTCCCTCTGGGCCTGTTATGTTCCAGAGGCACTCGGGATGGTAGGCAAGTGGCTGAAATGCACTTTGCTCCACATCTTGGTGCTTTGGACTAATTAGATCGCGAGGGTGCCAAATAGTGCCTCGGTCAGCCTCTGTCTTCTTTTTGAATTCAGCTGTAGGTTTTGTTCTCTCTCCCTTTCTTTTTCCCTTTGTCTGGATAAAATATTACAGATTAATTAAAACTTTATTTCTTAAGTAGAAGATGTAAAATACTAACTCCACCAAATGCTTTTTTATTTTTTTATTTTTTTTGCACCAAATACTTTAAAAAAAAAAAAAACCTAAAGTCTACAAATACATGAAATAGAAATATTCTTAAATTTGTGTTACATATGTTTTAAGCCAAAGGACCATACGGGTAAGCATTTATTCTATTTACAACATACTTGGAAATCACTGTACAAGTTAATGCAAAGCTTGAAGCAACAGTGCATTTATATGAGGCATAAAATATTTAAAGAAGCTACATTTATGTGTCTTGACATAGACAGAAGTGGAGGGAGGGCCCTGGGCAGTGGAGTCTGAGAGCCATAACTGCTTTTCTCAGATACCTCCGGAACCCAGGGTCAGCATTCCTGATTCGGGAGGTGAAGACATTTCCTCCCTCTTTCCCTGATAACATAGAATGTTGCCAGGCACATCTAAGAGGCAGGACAGAGCAGGGTGATCGTTTTTCTTTCATTGCCTTAGAACACAATCCCAGTAAATGGCGCCTCCTCCTGCCCTGGGTAGCTTCCATTTAGACCCAAAATTCACAACTTCTGGTCACATCTGGCATCTCAGAAGTCAGGAAGTGTTCACATTAGACCTGGAAGTAATGTGTGGGAAGATCCAGTCCCAGACCCATGTGCCTTCAGTCTCCTCTTTCCTGAGCCCCCTCTTGAGGCTGGCATGCTGTGCTGGGCACCTTCTGTGTGAGAGACGGTGGGTCGGAGGAGGCCTGACCGTCTGATGGCCGGGGGTCTGACCCCGGGCTGGATTGCTTCTTGGGAATGGCCGAGGTCAGCCTGGCAAGTATCTCAGACAGGCCGGGAGGGCAGGGCATGACGTGTGTCTGAGCATAGTTCTAGGTCAGGTCATTTTTGGGGCAGATCCCAGTCCCTGCTGTCTCTGCAGCCAGATGAGGCCCCTCATCTTTGGGCTCACACCTATATACCTTCACTGGGGACTTTTGTGTAGGTCTTGCTACAAAGTGCGTAGCCTCGGGGATTGACCATTGACATCTGGGCTGCCAGCCTGCCCCTCTTAGGCACAAGCAACCAAGATGGCCCAGGTGTCAGGGTGGGTGACAGGAGGGTGGGCAGTGAGCCCTGTGTGGTGGGGTCCTGGGGAGCAACTTCCCCGGGGGGCCATTGCTGGGTAGGGACCCTCACCGTCATGGCCTCAGGGATAGGCCAGTCTGCACTTGCGCGTGAAATCTGGCCATTTTCTACCTTGTGGAATTTCTCTCTGAAGGTTGGACAGATGACCCAGGCAGGCCTCCTGGAGCACCTGAAACTTGAGAACGTGTCCCTGTCCCACCAGCTGACGGAAACCCAGCACAGATCCATCAAGGAGAAGGAGCGCATTGCTGTCCAGCTCCAGGGCATTGAGGTGAGGGCTGTGTCATCCCAGGACCACGGCTGTTGGTGTTTGTCTGGGGTTGGGGCTTTGTTTGTTTTGTCACTGGTCAAGGTTAAAGTTTACAAACACACGTACATAAACATTAACATTATATATGTGTATATACATTTAAGTGTCTTTAAAATAATCTTTTGGACAAGTGGCAGTGATTTAAGGTTGGGGATTCCAACCCTGACATTCACCAGAAGCTCATATGTTTCTCTGATCTGAGCTGCTGGTGCCAACTTTTCTTCCATGATGCACGTGGGCCCTGCGCTTGGCCGGTGGTGGGCAGGTGCCGGCATAGCAGGTGGGAGAGGCAGTCAGCATGTTGGATCTCTGAAAGCCTTACAGTAACAAGCATTTTCTTGTCTCTGAGCTCTTCAGCTTGTGTCCTGTTTAACCCCCGGCAACTAACCACACGCCTGAGTTAGGACAGGACCAGTGCCTCTGCAGATTATTTCCAGGGTGGTGGGGTGCAGTAGCTTTGACCGGGTCTCCTTAGCTGGGAGACCCTGTATGATTTCTTACCCTCTCCGAGCCTTGTTCCTTTGTTTTATAAAATGAGGATGATAATACGTACTCAACAGACAGGCTTGTCGGGAACTGAAAAGGAATAGTGCACAACATGTGGGCAGCATGTGGTCTGAGTTGTGTGCCAAGGATGTGGAAAGTTGGTGTTCTGGCACTGTGGCTGTTCCCCTGTCTCCTTCTCTGCACCCCTGTGTCCTCACAGGTGACGAGGGTGACGGAAGAGCATCATGGCACGGCAGACATCTGCTTCAGGGGCTCAGCACCAAAGAACTGAAAAAACTTTAAGTTATAAACTAATGTTTTTCCCTGAGAAATATACTTAGGTATTGGATCTTATCTACATACTCACACCGTAAAAGAATGCAGTATTTGTCTCCCAGCCCTGCTCTGGTTTCCCATCTCCAACGCAGGGACACACTGCAACCTGTCTTCGCGTTAGAGGCAGCCAGGGAGGGGTTGCTCATCACTTTATCCCATTTCTTAAAGCCGGGTGTCTGCTTGCTTCTCCCCTCGGCCAGGCCCGAGGGCCAGCAGAGAGAACTGTGGGCAGAGGAATAGGTGGGGTGACCTGTCTTTTGGGCAGCAGGAGATCACCAGCCTTGGGCCCCTGTGGCCCTTGACTCCTCTGTATGCGGGTCGAGGACAGGACAGTGCTGTGGATGAGGTTTTTCCACTCAGACTGCTGTGGCCCTCAGGTTATCCTGCTTTTTAAAAAACACTGTTTTGTGTGCTTAGGCCGACATGTTGGACCAGGAAGCTGCCTTTGTGCAGATTCAAGAGGCAAAGACGATGGTGGAGGAGGACCTGCAGCGGAGGCTGGAGGAGTTTGAAGATGAGAAGGAGCAGCTGCAGAAGATGGCAGCCTCGGCTGCATCCCTGGAACAGCAGTTGGAGCAGGCAAGCACCCCTGTGGCCTCATGTCGCTGCCCTGGTGCCACACACGGCATCCTTGCCTGGCTGGCCTCACTGTGCGCGTCTGTGCTGCGGTGTCCGTTGAATTCGGACTGTGGTGTCACATCCACAGTCCGGCTGTGGTTGCAGACCTGGCCGGGTGTTGACTTCTGCTGGTATTCTTCCGCACCAGAACCTTCCATGTGGAACACTGACCCCAAAGTGTCTGTCCAGGTGATCTAAGCCCTGAGCGCACACTCTTGGAGCAGGGCAGTCACAGTGAATCAAGTTCCTGTTTTCCAGGTGAATTTGACTTTGCAACAGCGAGACCAGCAGCTTGCGGTGTTACAGCAGGAGCACCTCGACCTGCTGAGGCAGCTCACCTCAACACAGGAGACGTTGCAGGCCCGGGAGCGGTCCCTCAGCGACCTGCAGATGCGCTACGACGAGCTGCTTGCCAGGCTGGAGGAGCTGCAGGGGGAGGCCGCCTCCAGGGACGACACCATCCGCTTCCTGCAGAATGAGAAGATTGTCTTGGAGGTGGCTCTGCAGGCGGCCAGGAGTGGCAGGGAGGAACTGGACAGAGGAGCCAAGCGCTTGGAAGAGGGCACTGAGGAGACATCACAGGTTTTAGAGCAGTTGAGGCAAGAGTTAGCCGTGAAGTCCAGCCAGGTAATACACTTTGCTGCCATTCTGTCCTGAGTGGAAATCACATGTGCAAGGCCCGGTGGTGGCTGTTGGCTCCTTTGTTCGAGCACCTTGTTTTGTAAACATGGAAGACCGCTTCTAGGGCAGGGCCTAGGGCTCGGAAGGGGGGGTGGGGGGTGGACAGGGACCCACACCAGTAAGCCGTGTGCTTCCCAGTAGCTGCTGGGTGTGTAGATGCTGAGGGCTGGGAAACCGAGTCATGCTTGGTGCGTTGAAAGTAATCTACCAAGGAGCACCTGGGTGGCTCAGTTAAGTGTCTGACTCTTGACTTTGGCTCAGGTCATGATCTCAGGGCCATGGGATTAAGCCCCACATCGAGCTCCACACAGTGTGGAGTCTGCTTGTCCCCCTCCTGCCCCCCCCCCCCCCCCCCGCTCAAGTGCACGTGCTCGCTCTCTCTCTCTCTTGCTCTTTCTCAAATAAATAAATCTTTGAAAGAAAGAAAGAAATCTACCAAGAAACTCCCAATTTCTGTCCACAGATGATGTGGAGCTCAGATGTGGGGAAAGTTGCATGGAACTTTTGGTTTTTCCCTGCTGCATGCCCATAGTGGGGCCTGCTGCACACGTGGCAGGACGGTCGTGTGTCCGTGGGTGAAGGCGGGAGACACCGGAGGGTCTAGGCGTATATGGACATGAGCAGCACGGCACTCCTCGAGCTGTTATGCTAACAGCATGATGTGACCTGACGTAGGCACACGTTAACAAACACAGGATGAGGAAGGTGCAGGGTGTGCAGGCAGTGGAGTTTGCCCTCCCTGAACATCAAGGATGAGGACATCGGTGGCAGGTTTCCCTCTGGGAAGTAAAGTACAGGGGGCCTGTGTTTCCTCTGCAAACATTGCCCTGGGCCCAGTCGCTTCTCAGACAGGACACGAAAGCAAGTCGAGAAGCAGTAGGTGCGTAGTTTAGGGGGGTTGAGGGGACCTTCTGGATGAGGCGGAATTTGGTCTTACTGTTGGCTCAGTAAGAGGGACGCCAGCTGACGCCTGAGAAATGCAGTCATGGGGTCTGGCGCACTCTGTCACACTGGAGTCTTGCCTGTGTTGTTCTGCAGTCTCTGGAGGTTACAGTGGGGACCGAGACGATGATCCTACAAACAGAGGGAGGCGGGAATGGTGGCTGGCCTCCCTGTCTCCCCGGGAGCAGAGCGGCCTCAGTAAGGTCTGTGCGCGCATGTCCTTTGTAGGTGGAGCACCTACAGCAAGAGGCCGCCACCCTGAAAAAGCAGACACAGAAAATAAAGGAGCAGTTTCTTCAACAAAAGGTAAAAACGTCTTGTTGGTTTTCTTTATACGCAGCAAGTGTGTGAAAAAAATCACATGTGATTTAATCATTTCTCTAGAACAAAAGTGGTCAAGAGGAAAGCAACATTTAGATCCCCTCAGTTTTTTTGTTTTGTTTTGTTTTAAAGGCACTGATCATTAGCTGTGCTCTCACCCCTCCTATTTTAAGGTCTCAAGTCAAGATGCAATTTCAGAATAGGGTTGGCATCTGTGATGTGATCTTGGCCTTTTGTCACGTCAGAGAGCGCAGGCTGGGCTATGACACAGACTGACTTCTGTTAACATGTCTTTGAAAAATTAGACCCTGATCTAGTGTTGAAGTAAGTTCTGGCTCATGCAAAGGACGGGGGCTCACATTTTATATGAGTGAAGCCAGTGTTGGCTCTTGGAGGAATGAATGCGAAGTGTTGCTAGCACCAGGGTTTTGAGAAAGGTCGACCCAGGGGAGAGCTAGAAGTGGTTCTGGACTTTGTTGCTGGGACGCAAGCCGGGGGAGCACCCCGCATAAGCCTGGCAGTGTGGCTGAGGGGAGAGCACTCGCCAGGTGACACCTGTGCGCAGCGCCCAGACGTGTTCAGGTGCGTAAGGTGATGCTGTGCCTCAGTTGATGGTGTCCTGGAGTTGGTGGAATGTGTTATTTGTAGTCCAAAACACATTATGCCACAGATCAGTGGCGAGCATTTCTGTTGAAGGGGACTGCACTTTGTGCTGGCTGCAGCCTCTCTCTTGTTGGGCAGCTGATGGTGGAGGCCTACCGGCGGGACGCCACCTCCAAGGACCAGCTCCTTGGTGAGCTGAAGGCCACGAAGAAGAGGCTTGACTCAGAGCTGAAGGACTTGAGGCAAGAGTTAATTAAACTTCAAGGGGAGAAAAAGTCTGTGGAGGTAGAACACGTGCGCTTGCAGAAGGAAGTGTCCCATGTCCATCAGCAGATGGCCGACCTCGAAGGGCATCTCCAGTTGGTGCAGAGGGAGCGCAACGAGATGGAGACGCATTTGCAGGTCTGGGATACATTTGACTTTGAGGTTCTGCCAATCATGCCCAGGGGTTTCTTGTGCAGGGCGGAGGGCAGGACAACCTGGAAGAAGTCCGTCTTAGAGCTCCTGTCCTGGAAGGACAGGCAGACGGACAGGTTTCCCCCCTGGAGGCAGCACGGGGCTGGAGGCCGTCAGCCGTTCATAGTTCACCCCAGCAGGTGCTGGGAGGGGCCTGGGGGGCTCTGGGAGGGGTGGTCGCTAGGGGACTGTGGGCAGAGCCACAACCAAAGGTTGACCTGGGCGTTCCCTCCAGCACTCTGGACCGCTCTCAAGTGATCGCCTATACAAAGAGCAAACCCCTGTCAGGGTCCTCTCCAGAGCCCTTGTTCTTGAGGGTGTCCCTGAACCAGCACCGTTGAGCCATGAGGAGCCTGGTCCTGAGAAGCAGGCTGCAGAGGGAGGACTTTGCTCTCCTCACTGTTTTTTCTTCCCTTCTTCTCAAGTCTTTGCAGTTTGATAAAGAGCAGATGGTAGCTCTTACAGAGGCCAACGAGGTGCTCAAGAAGCAAATTGAAGAGCTACAGCAAGAAGCCACCAAGTAAGTGGACCCGAGGCATCTGCAGGCAGAAGGGGTGAGCGCGGGCAGCCTTGAGCTCTGTGGGGGACACACAGCAGCCGAGGGCCAGGGAACTCTGAACACACTGTCAGTTGAGCCCTTGCCAAGGAGAGGGGACACAGGATGTACTTCTAGGCAGCCAGGGAAGTCAGATTCCAAAGTTAAGGTTGGAGAGGAGATCCCGGCATGGTTTGGTGGCTGCCTGTGGTTAATAGGCACTCCCCCTGTGTGCGTGTTCCATGCCAGGTGAGTGTGGCAGTGCCTGCCCCTCCCAGTTCCCCCAGCAGGGCTGACGTACTTGCTGTGCATATACACGGCAGGTAGCCTTTTGGGGCCTTTAACCCCCGTGGCACGTCTTGTGTCCTGCGTTCCTTTACTTTCGTCAGCTGGAGATTACTTGTGAGCTGTGTTTTTGAGATTATTACTGCTATTCAAGAAGAGCACTGGAAGCGTTTGGAAGGACAGCAGTATTCTCTGATTTTCATGAGATTTAAGTGGCTCTGAGAAGGGAGCAGGGCAGAAGTGGGTGCACTGCTGGGCTCTGTGAGGGCAGCTGACACCAACCCCACATGCTGGATCTGGGAGGAGCGGCAGCTAGCTGGTGTGGGGCTGGGGGCGGGCAAGGATGAGTCTTTCCTTGGTGCTGGTGCCAGGACATCTTGTTGGAAGTGAGTTCAGACTCCTCTGTCCTGCCCACCACACCCTAGGGCCATCACAGAGCAGAAGCAGAGGATGAAGCGGCTGGGCTCAGACCTGAGCAGCGCTCAGAAGGAGATGAAGAGCAAGCACAAGGCCTATGAGAACGCGGTGGGCATCCTTAGCCGCCGCCTGCAGGAGGCCCTTGCAGCCAAGGAGTCGGCAGACGCAGAGCTGAGCCAGCTAAGAGCCCAGGTGGCTGGCGGTAGCAGCGACCTCCCTCTGCACGTGGGTAACCCGTCTGCTATCGGCCAGGCTGCCAGTGGTGCAGACTCAGTACTGGGGATTCGATGTGTTATAAACATTTGAGAGTCTGGAGACCCGGGGCAGAACTAGGGTGTAGGCAGCCTTTCTGTAAAGTATTGTGTGCTAGCGACATGACCAGGGGCTTGAACACTGCACAGACGTTCTCTCGATTCACCCCTGCTCGCCTACGCACCGTCGCCTCCTCCCTCAGCCTCCCTGCCCACTCCTGTCCTTCTCCACACCCCCTCTGTGTCTGGGGAGGGATTCCCTGAGTGCCCGTGTGGGAGGCTCGGGGGGAAGTATTTGGAGAGTCCAGGAAAGCGTTTTGAAGGAAAGAATCTTTGAAGTGGTCTTGAATAATGGGGGGTGCATCTCGGCAGGGGAGTGCTGTGCCGGGCGTGCAGGAAGACCTGTGCTGTGCATCTCGAGGGCACGGTGGGCCCCTGGGGGGTGGGCTGGTGTGAGATGGAGGGCTGGCTGGTGGCTCGGGCAGCGTGAGACCTCACTCTTCCGTGGTGGGACACTGACGGGCGGTGGCTGAGCACAGCCGAGGCCAGGGGAGGCTGTGTCAGGGAGACCACGTGGGCTCTCCTGCAGTAGCTGAGATGGCCGGGCCATGTGAAGGCTGCAGAGCAGCCAGTGGGACAGGCCACTGATGGCGTGTGGTCACTCAGGAGGGGAAGCTGTGAACCAGCGGGGCAGGCCGGGGCCAGCGGAGGGAGCAGCACCCAGTGTCCAGCTTGAGGGTGGTTGCAGCTGGCTCTGCTGACAGGAATCGATCGGGGAAGGCAGTCGGTGTGGGCCAGAGTGGGCCGGGAGTGGCTGTAAATACTCAGACTCGAAGGAACAGGGACCCTGCATGTGGTGAGGGGCATGGGCTCTGCTATTCCTGCTGTTATATCATGGGGCAGAAGCCTTTTGCTCCGGATTATGTTTTAGGATAAATGGGCAGATGTCCTCCTTGAGGAGGATGGAGGATGGGCCCTGGGCTTGCAGGGCCTTTTTATTCCTGTGATGAAGGCTGCCAGAGCTTCCCGAGTGTCCCCAAGTTCTTGGTGCCCCACTCCCTGCCGGCTTTGGCCAGCATCAAGTTTTACCCGACTGCATTAATTTGCTTTTTGTTTATTCCTACCCAACATTTCACTTATGTTTAGCGGTCGTGTTTCTTACTAAATGAAGTTTGTCTTGATCTTCTCTCCGTGTAAGAGTTTATAAGTGGGAAGCCATCATAGCATGTTTTCTTACCGAATTAGATAAACTTAATACTTCTTTTACCTAATTAATTTATAAAATAGTGGGAGGGGGAAATTTTATTAAGTTGCAATTTCCCTTCAACCTAGAAGTATTTCTCTGCTTCTTTTTTGATTCTTTGGCTTCCCCGGTGTCAGGGATCGACTGTAAATGCCCCGGGGAGCCTGTTGCGCCCCCCCACCCCCCCGCTGCACTGCAGCCTCAGAGCCAGAGTCCTGGATTGGTCTGTGCTTCACCACTTGTAAAATGGGCCCTTCGGCAGGCTACTCACCTTCTTGATCCTCAGTAAAATGAAGGCAAAATGGAGTAAACAGTAGAACCTCCTTGGTCAGAATGGCTCCGTGAAGAAACACACACGAGGTGATCAGAGTAGTGGCTGCACCCCGCAGCAAGCATGAGCGTGGGTGCACACATGGGGTGTTAGTCCTACCGTGTCTGGTACGGCTTGCTTGCCACAGATAGTAATTTATCGTTCTTCTTTGTGAGTCAGAGTTTTTCTGTATTTTCAAAGCATTTAACTCGGGGGAGGAAGTATGGTAAGACCGCAGTGCCTGTTGAGCATGGTCAGCAGGCTTATGCGGTGGGTGCGATGCAGCCCTGCAGGGAGGGAGGTGAGCGCCTGTCACATGCTGTATTGAAACCCATGACCAAATCCACCTTCCCGTCCTGGCTGTTAGGAGAGAATCCAGGCTCTGGAGGCAGAACTGCAGGCTGTCGGCCACAGCAAGACGATGCTGGAGAAGGAGCTCCAGGAGATTATCGCACTGACCAGCCAGGAGCTGGAGGAGTACCGGGAGAAAGTGCTAGAGCTGGAGGACGAGGTAGGCTGAGCTTCGTCCTCACACAGCTGGACGGTCCTCACACAGCTGGATGGTCCTCACACAGCTGGATGGGCCTCACTGCCCCCGTGCAGCTCAGGTGCAGAGAGAAAGGCTCCTGGAGAGGCAGAACCTGGCCTGTGGCTCAACCCGCACTGTGCTTCTATGCGCCGTCTGACCGCTTGTCTGGGTCCCTCTCACCGCCCCCCCTTTATTGCTAGGCTCCCCACACGCTCTCTTGAGCACCCCTCTGGTGTGGTGGTTGTCAGAGTGTTAGGATTAAGATGTCCCCAGTAAGAACACTCTGGTTGCAAATAATGAGAAAACCTGTTCTTTAAAATAACTTCATGTAACTCTTGGGCCCAGAGAGCCTGTGCCTTCAGATGATGCTACGCGTGGCAGTTGGTGATGTCACCTAGGGCTCTCCACGGGGTCCCAGGCTCCCCAGAAGAAAGCTGGGGGGCTGGGAGCTGGGGTGTGCTGCATCTGCTGCAGTTCTGGGGTGGTCTGTTGGAGCTTCTTGGTGCAGTTGTTGTGTTTCTGATGTGGGGGAGCTTAGCTCCATTAGCGAGAGTAGGTAATTATATAACTTCACAGTGGTTTTGATCTGTTTCAGCTTCAAGAATCCAGAGGCTTTAGGAGGAAGATAAAGCGCCTTGAGGAGTTGAATAAGAAGTTGGCCCTTGAGTTAGAGCATGAGCGAGGGAAGCTTACAGGCCTGGGGCAGTCCAACGCGGCTCTGCGGGAACACAACAGCATCTTAGAAACAGCTTTGGCCAAGAGGGAGGCAGACCTGGTTCAGCTGAACCTCCAGGTACTCAGACCCTTTGCTGGAGGCAGGGGACTCGCTGCTGGATAGGTGGCTCTCAGTCTGGTGCATGTTGCCTCACACAGCTGTCCCAGCCGCCCGCAAGCAGAGGGCTGCCCCGTCACAGACACTCAGAACAGGGAGGATCTGGTGACGTCTGAAGCCCACCTTGCAGCTCTGTGGGGTGGGGCAGAGCTGGGAGCTCCTAAGGCCCCCTTTACCGAGCTGTGGAGGCACTGTGCCCCGCCCGTTAGCTTCCTGGTGGGTAGGGGACTCCCTGCTCAAGCTGGTCCCACTGTTCCTAAGAGGCTCTTCCCTGTGTGATGCAGAGCTGGGATTTGAACCTTGGTGGGGCTCTCTCTCCGGACCCTGTTCTCGGCTCCAGCTGTGCAGCCTTTCTGGGGCTTGGGGAGGAGGCCTGGCACTTCAGGGCCATCTTCGAGGGGCAGTCAGCGGCCAAATCCAGCCCCCGTCTCAAATTATCCAGCCATTAGAGAGCGTATAAACTTTTATTTGTCACTGGTTCCCACCCTTGCCATATCTGGTGGCCTCATCCATCTGCATTACCTGCCTTACCAGGGAAGTATTTGTGTTTCTACGCTCCGATTACAGGCAACCTTTGGGTTCCTTGCTCTTTGCTTGAATACGACCATATGACGTTACGGCCATCTCAGACTTCATGTTCTCCGGAGATGGAACTCTCCCTCCTTCGCTACCTTGTGCGCTTGTCAGTAATGCACTGTCGTGTTGTGTGCCGCCATCCTGCCAGGTTCCCCGCGTGGCCCTGGGGCCCCACAGGCCTTCGAAATCTGAGTCCTTCCTCACTCACTGCTTCGCTGGTGTGCCATAGGTGCAGGCAGTCTTGCAGCGGAAGGAGGAGGAGGACCGCCAGACGAAGCAGCTCGTCCACACCTTACAGGCTGCGTTGGAGCGAGAAAAGGCCAAAGTGCACAGCCTCAAGGAACAGGTGTGTGACTAGTTTCCCACTGGTTCTAAATTGCAACTTCAGAGCCTGTCGGAATGCACTTTTTCTAAAAACTGAGTATGTGTATGCTTGACGCCTCACTTCCCTTCCAAGAATTTATTGTACGGATATCTTCGCTGATGTGTTCTGAGAATGATGTCATCACAGCCTTGGTGACAGTGAGCAGCTGGAGGGGGCCCTGATGTCCATCCATAGGAGAGTGGACTTGGATTAACCCAGATGCAGTCATATGGGCCTAAGATACATGCACAGAGCCATGTAGAGACATATTTGCTGGAGAACAATGTCGCACACGTAGTGTTGAGTTAAAAAAGCAAACTGCAGAACAATAGATGACCCCATTAGTGTTAAAAGAGCAATGGAGAAAGAAGGTTGCATGCACTCTTTGCCGTTTCCTGGCTGGCTCCTTTCCATGCTCAGGTGTTCACCAGTGCGTCAGGTCAGTCTTCCAGCAGAGAGGCCTGTCCCGCTGCCCCTGTGAGCTGGAGTAGACCTCAGCTCCTCGGTGTTTCCCACCATGGTGCCGTGTCTGTTACTCCTCATCAGAACATAAGCTTCATGGCTTGAGGGCCGTGACTCATTTACCCTCATGTCCCCAGTGCCTGGCACTGAAGAGATGTTCAGAATGTGTTTCCTGTGTGCAAGGGTGCATGTCACATCCTTTAAAAATGTTTCCGTGATGATATAACAGGTAGAAAGAAAGAAATAGTTCTTCATTTTTTTGGGTGAGACAGTAAAATATTCTCTTAAGATAGTACAGTTTTAAGATCTGTTAAGAACATGTTACTATGGGGACACCTGGGTGGCTCAGTTGGTTGAGTATCTGCCTTTGGCTCAGATTCTGGGATCGAGTCCTATGTTGGGCTCTGTGCTCAGTGGGGAGCCTGCTTGGGATTCTCTTTCCCTCTGCCCCTTGCCCCCCACATGCCTGCGCACTGTCTCTCAAAAGAAGAATTTGTCACCATGAACAGACCCCCGTTTGCCTTGACTGTGGTTGGTTTTTATACCTTGCGTGGAGTTGAGCTGAGTCAGCTACCCTCCCTACTTTTCTACCCCCCAATTCCTATCTTTTGCTCACTTACTAATTTTATTCTCCCTTTAATGAAGTTGAATTTTATTCTCCCTTTATTCTCCAGTTAGCGGGACTGACAGAGCTAGACTCCGCCGATTGACACTTTCAGTTCCTTCATTCCGTGTCTGCTTAGAAAGGGATATTTCTTTTTTCTTTTTTTTAAAGATTTTATTTATTTATTTGACAGAGAGAGAGACAGGAGAGAGGGAACACAAGCAGGGGGAGTGGGAGAGGGAGAAACAGAAACAGGCTTCCCGCGGAGCAGTGAGCCCGATGTGGGGCTTGATCCCAGGACCCTGGGATCACGACCTGAGCTGAAGGCAGCTGCTTAATGACTGAGCCACCCAGGCACCCGGGATATTTATTTTTTCTAAGTATGATATTAAACAGTACACAGAGATATAGTTAGAGCAATTTTATAGTGTAAGGAAATTTGTGAATAGAAGTGCTGCGGAAAATGATGGATATGTGACCTTCGCTTTTTTTTTTTTAAAGGGCAGTAACTGTGAACTGTCCTCATTTATGTCTCTAAATGCATTTCATGAAATTTTCTGGAATGTTTGAACAGTACATGCTAGTAGTAAAAAAATCACAAAGATTGAAATACAGATCATCTTGAATTTGCACCTAGTGATAAACCACTGTTAGCATCTTCTGTTGGAGTTTTGTTTCCTTATTTATAAGAGTTTTTTCTATATTTGACTGTCGTAAGTTATAAATATTTTTATTAAACTTTTATTTTTTTAAGTTTTTTTTAAAGATTTTATTTATTTATTTGACAGAGAGTGCAAGCAGGGGTAGCGGCAGGCAGAGGCAGAGGGAGAAGCAGACTCCTTGCCAAGCAGGGAGCCCGATGTGGGGCTCGATCCCAGAACCCTGGGATCATGACCTGAGCTGAAGGCAGATGTTGAACTGACTGAGCCACCCAGGCGCCCTTTATTAAACTTGTAAAAAATGAAGTCCTTGCTTGTGCAGTTAGATAAGAAAACCGAGTTACTGGAAAGGAAACTGGAATATTTTGTTATATTCTGAGAACTTGCTGGTCTCCTTGAGAGAAACTGTCGTTCATCATGAAAAGACTACTGTGTCATAAATGGGTAGTAATCAGTAGCTTTACTGCTGTACCTGGTATGATGGAAGGCTATGTTCCTCCCCAAAAACATGAACTAGGACTGGATTTAACAAGAAATAGACAGATATACTTGAGGACGATTGAAACTGTTTAGACCAAGAAAGCCTTGCATGCATTTGTTCGTTCAGTAGATACTGGCGGCCGGCTGTGTGTCGCCTGCCCGCGTGCCAGGCGCGTGTTAGGGCTTCAGTCCTCTGAGAGCTTCAGAAGCTTTGGAAGAAACAACTGCAGGAGCAGCTGGGGCTCGGGTGGGGTTGGCGGTAGCTCTCCTCGCAGACATCAGGTTGGGCGCGTTCTGTGTGGTTCTTGCCTGTGTCCTTGGTGACGCGGGTTTCTGTTCTTATAGGTTGCTGCTGCCAAGGCGGAAGCAGGACATAACCGCCGCCACTTCAGGGCTGCCACCCTGGAGCTGAGTGAGGTGAAGAAGGAACTGCAGGCCAAGGAGCAGCTGGTGCAGAAGCTGCAGGCTGAGGCCGAGGGTCTCCAGTGAGTGCCATGCGGGCAGAGGGCTGGGTCAGTGCCACGGCCGGGTACAGACGGGCGGGAGCGCCACCATGTCTTCCAGTTAGGACCTTCAGCGCTTTCAGGTCACCTGGGTTTTAGCAAATCTCTGCGCACTCTGGAGGCAAATCTAAGAAGGGGAGTGTATCCAATCCCTGTCTTAGGAAACCTGCAGCTCAACTCTGAAATTTCCGGTCTGACATGGCTGTCCCCACTCCACACCTGAGGGTCCTTCACCAGGAACAGAGAGCCCTGTGTGAGGGACATGTGTCCCGAGGGCTATGCCCCACCACAGAGGTTCACTGCAGCCTCCAATTAGGGCAGCCTTGAGTTGAGCACATGCAGGGGTGCGTGTTGGGAGCTTTTCTCCCATTGTAGTCCATAAAACGGGCTAGCAAAATGTCCTTCCCAGGGGCTTTTGTGAGGATTCGTCATGAGAGAGCACCACAGTGCTCCTAGAACAGTCCCTGCCCAGAGTGGGCAGTGTGTGAGTTTCTGTCACCCCGATGGATAATGTTCAACTGAGCACACTTTGTGGTGGGGTTAGGGTGCTGTGATTTCATGCTTCCTTGTTTTTACGCTAGGATTCAAGAGGGCAAACATTCCCAGGAAATAGCACAGTTCCAGGAGAAGCTGGCGGAGGCCCGGACCCAGCTCCAACTCCTGCAGAAGCAGCTAGACGAGCAGCTGAGCAAACAGCCTATAGGGAACCAAGAGGTGACCTGCCTGGGAGGCTTTGCATTTCTACTTAGCGGGACTGACAGAGCTAGACTCTGCTGATTGACACATCAGTTCCTTCATTCCCTGTCTGCTTGGAAAGGGATATTTATTTTTTCTAAGTATGATATTAAACAGTACTCAGAGATATAGTTAGAGCAATTTTGTAGCGTAAGAAAGCCACTTTAAAATTCTTTTGGTCATGTGACTTTCTCCCTCGTCTAGATGGAAAATCTCAAATGGGAGGTGGATCAGAAAGAAAGAGAAGTCCAGTCCTTGAAGCAGCAGCTGAACTTGACTGAGCAGCAGAGTAAGAAGGAACTGGATGGAATACAGCAGTTATCACAGGTATGTGCTGTGTAAAGGCCCTGGGGCAGAAAGTCAGAGACCACACCTCACAAGGTGCTAAGTGCATAACGTGAGTTACCCTCAAACCGCATGCTTCCACCAAACCGTTTTGCAGACATTATCCGTTTCAGAAAGAAGACCAGGTCACACAGCTGAAGGAGGCCAAGCCCTAGTGCTACGTACGCCCTGGGCTGAGCTCTGTGAACTGTACCAGCAATGGGATCTGACGAAGCCCAGTCAATGAGGCAGTATATGTGAAAAGTTCACCAGTCTGTGATACACTTTTCCACAAAGAAATCTGTGTGCAGGCTTGACCACTTGCGAAAAGGATCGGGAAGAGAGCTCTCGCCAGGATTCCTACTTGTGAATGGCTGGCTTGAGTAACAGGATTGATTTATATTCTTTTTTCCTAATGGTGAGGCTTATTCCAGTAGTTGACCTTGGAATGAATTTATGTATGTATGTACGTATAGACTTTATTTATTTATTTGACAGAGAGCGAGAGAGGGAACACAAGCAGGGGGAGTGGGAGAGGGAGAAGCAGGCTTCCCGCTGAGCAGGGAGCCTGATGTGGGGCTCGATCCCAGGACCCCGGGATCATGACCTGAGCCGAAGGCAGACGCTTAACGACTGAGCCACCCAGGTGCCCCTGACCTTGGAATTTAAATGGACTCTTGGGATCCGTTATAGACAGTGGACACGGGAATATTGCTGGTCCTCGGCAGAGGCTCTGAAATTTGGGTAAAGACGTTGAGGATGTGACTGTAATGGGACGCCGCCCAGCCCAGACCATGGTGAGGAAATAGGCTGGCGTGGCAGCACCGCCTACAGCATCATAGAAAAGTTGGTGTTGGGCACCTGGGTGGCTCAGTTGGTTGAGCAACTGCCTTCGGCTCAGGTCATGATCCTGGAGTCCCTGGATCGAGTCCCGCATTGGGCTCCCTGCTCAGCGGGGAGTCTGCTTCTCCCTCTGACCCTCTTCCCTCTCGTGCTCTCTATCTCTCATTCTCTCTCTCTCAAATGAATAAATAAAATCTTTAAAAAAAAAAAATCTTAAAAAAGAAAAGTCGGTGTTATGTTTCTAGCCCCTTAGACTTGTGACATACAAGCTAAGATCTTAGGAGCACATGTAAGATCCTTTAGTTTATAAAAACGTGTGACTTCCCTTTCTTTAGAATATCAAAGCTGAGTTGGAGATGGTACGGGAAGATCTTTCCCTGACCCAGAAAGATAAATTCATGCTTCAAGCTAAAGTGTCAGAGCTGAAGAACAACATGAAGACTCTGCTCCAGCAAAACCAGCAGCTCAGGCTGGACCTGCGGCGTGGCGCAGTGAAGACGGTACTCAGACTCTGCACCTCCGTCAGGTTCCCTGGGCCCAAGGCACCCCTGCTGGGCACATGGCTGGGGTACCTTCTAGTTACTCAGACAGGAAGTTCTGTGTAACCAACACTGAGCAGCTACTGTGTGCAGTAAAGGGCGCTGGAGTCTTGTGCTTGGCAGCAGGCCAAACCCTTTTATCTTGGTGTTTTTTTCAAGAGCTTTTTGCTTCTTTTTATGAATTCAGGTATCATTTTGTTGTAATACGCTTTATAAGCCATATGGAGGGCTCATTTGCTGGTGTTCACAAGAGCCCCTGGCCTGGTAGGTGAGCCAGCTGGGGCCAGCGATGCCAGATGGGCTTGGGGGCCTGGGGAGCCCTGCCCAGACCCTCTGTACCCAGCATTTGTTTCTCTGCTCAGGCCACGTAAATATTCTCCAGATGCAAAGAAATCCCTCAGACTCAGAGGTTTATTTAGCACTCTTTGGCTATCCGTGGAAAAAGCTTGAAGTTCTAGGAAGGGGAGTTGTAGGAGTTAAAAATTGACTTACTTCTTAAGGATATGCAGGGTCAAGGCTGTGGTCTTTTGTGGAAAGCCCCCACAGTTCCCATAGGGGTGTTCTCATTTGTGATTTAGGTCGTCCTCCTGAGTAGCCAGCATTGCGCTGTTTTGTGCATGGTCACGTGTGTTAGGAAGAAGCTCACCCATTCAGCTAACATGCCCTGAACCCTGTGGCTGTCAGCTCTGCCAGCCTGGAAGCAGGGGGGCATGCCTTCCCTGAGGGCCCATTGTGAGCTAGGATGCCCTCTGGTAGCACTTGTGATGTTCGGGGACCGATAAGGGGAAGGTGTGGTTGGTGTCAGCCTCCAAGTGAGAGGGCTCTAACCATGTGCTTTTAAAAACAGAGAAAGGAACTGAAAGGCGAGACCAGCTCTTCTGGCCCTGTGACGCCAGTGAAGATCCCCGACTGCCCTGTCCCGGCCTCCCTGCTGGAGGAGCTGCTGAGGCCCCCACCTGCCGTGAGCAAGGAGCCCCTCAAGAACCTCAACAGTTGTCTCCAGCAGCTAAAGTATGAACTGTGTTCTGTGTTCTATCTCACTTGGTTTTTAAAAATAGATTGCATGTTTAACTTGGAAGAATCCTGTTGCCAGCCCTACGTGCCCCGAAGAGGCTGGGCAGGTCTGTGCTATGTGGGGTCACTCGGGCCCTCAGTCCCTGTCATACGGGAGGACTGCCTGGAGCTAGGTGACCCTTAGGAACCCCACACATAGCTCAAGGTTTTGCTCCCACCAGCCTGAGGCCAGTGTTTGCAGGGCGTGGCCCCGTGGGGACATCTTTTTGACCCTGTGAATGGAGGCCATGTGTAGGCCCTCAGTGCTGTCTCATCCACTTTCTCCCTGCGCAGAGGCCTGTGTGTGCAGACCTCTGCACCTGCAGAGAAAAATGCTGAGCCCCATAAATCGTGTGGCCCCCCTGGGTGCTGCTTCCCAAATAGACAGGTTCTGTCAGCCACCTGAAGGTGCCGCAGATGAGCAGACTGCTGTCTGAGTCAGGCTTGTTAGGGTCTGTGTTGGAGATGACCAGTTGCCTCTTGGGGAAGTAACAGCATTGTTTCTGGCTCTCATTTGATTGGCCTGCATTCCTTGCTTCCCCTGTCTGCCCAGGCAGGAGATGGACAGCCTGCAGCGCCAGATGGAGGCACATGCTGTCACCGTGCACGAGTCACTGTCCTCATGGACTCAGGGGGATCCCGCCGCCAGTGCTGCTCCCCTGGGAGATCACGCCAACCCCAGGGGAGATACAGAGCGACACAGTCAGTGCAGGGTCTCCAGAGAGGCGCTTGGAACAGCGGCCGCCGAGCACCCCCACTCCGAGTGCTTGTAACTACCCAAAGGAATATTCTTTTATCAATATTATTTATTTGACTGTTTGCTCTGTGTTTTTCTAAGAGATGAAGTTTAAATTTTGCATCTGCCTTTTCAAGGAGTAGAAGAACTGAACAAGAGCCAAGGATTAGAGAAATAGTCATTTGCAGATCACAACTAGCTTTTCCCATGAAATGACCAAATGCTAGCAACCTAGTTTAGATCTCAGTGAGTTTTTGAATGTGTCTGAAGGGTTACTTGTGGGAGGAGGTCTCTGTCGAGTGACTGTAGCTGCGGCCGCTGGAGGGTGACGCCAGCCAGTGGCCACCAGTGCTGCACGACTGGGTCCTGCTTCTCTTTCCAGACTCCCCGAGAGCTTTACCTCCCTGCAGAAATGAAACTTTATTTGCACCTTTGGTTTTTATTTTATTTTCAATAGCTATCTCACCGTAGGATGTGTATATAAATACTGAAAATCATAAGCTAATCTTTAAAAAGTGTATTCCATGTTATTTAAGAATGACCTGAATTGTCTTTTTATTGATCGCCTTTTGAAAATCTGCTGTCAGGAAGTAACGTACATGTAGGATTTAGGGATGTCAGGAAATTATATTTTAAGAAATATAATTATTTTATTTACTATACCTTCTAAAACCAAATATTCTTGGAGCGAAAAGGTTTTTTGTTTCAGTTTCACTTTATTTTTGAGAGCCTTTTCCTAAGTGCACACCCCACCCCATCTGACCCTTGACCCTGCATGGCCTCACTCACCTTGGCTGTCTCCTAGGCAGGCCTGGTGGCCATAAGGACACCAATCACCATGTGCTGGCCTGACGTGGGAGATGGTTGGGGAGGGGTCACAGGAGAGGAGGGGAGAGAGGGACCTAGGCTCCCTGCAGGGCTCTGAGCCAGGCTTCTCCAGGCCTCCTCCCTCCAGTCCCCACCACCCCGGGCCCACATGAAAATACGTCCATCAGGGCCTGTGTGGTCATCGTGGTCATCAGGGGACATGCCGAACTCATGGCGGTGACAGTCTTCAGAAGGTCCTGTAACCTCTCATCTGGAGGGTTTTCTAGAAGGGGCAGGTCAGCTGTGTGAGAAGGCAGTGGAGGCCTCCCGAGTTCTCTTGTCGGTGAGAGCCTGATTTGGAAGCAGGCTCCCTGAGCGTGGGAGATTTACTTGACTGTCTATGATCCAGGAGGGTTATAACTTTGTCCCCTATTGGCCAAGAAATCTAAGCTGATAGTTAACTGTTGTCAGAGAAGAGAGGCCCCCGGTGCAGATCTGCTGGTCTGAAGATGAAGTTGGAAGTGTTGATGGTTACTGAGGTCAGATATGCTTGTGTCAACTTACTACTTACATCTCTTTTGTGGAGAAAACGGTTTGGTATTTTTAAGCTGTTTGTGTTCTCTTACATTATTAGAAGGTTAATTGATGAGATAGCATTAACCACCAAGATGCTTAGTGTTTAAAAAAAATTCCCTAGCAAGTATTGAAACTTCTGAAATATGTATATCACTTGTACAGGATTAATCTTGAAATAATACTTGAAGACTTCATTATAAATATATCCTATTTTCATCTTAAGTTGGAAATCGTTTTTGACAAAATTGTTTTTGTACCATTAGAAAAGAAAAATCGTAATTTACATTCTTATTTATTTTGGGTGTCTTATCCTCAGTTTTAATTTTAAAACCAAGACATGACACTCAGCCTCACGCTGTGGCTACTTTCTCACTGCTGCTTATTGGAGGTCTCCCAGTGAAAGCCGGTCACTGTGCATTTTTTATTAGGAAAGGGTAAACGGATTCTGAATAATCCTCAAGTGAAAGCAGATTTCTCTTCCTCACCCCATTTCCCTCATGTCTTACTTGCCTGCTGCGTGTGGGCATGTGTCTGCACCTGTGGGCTTGTGCGGGCCTGCAGTAGCTGCACCCCCTGCTCTCCTGATGTCGTCCTGTGCCACCGTCGTGGCCACCCCATCTTTCAGTTCTGTCAACACCCAGCCTGCCTTTGGTCTGACCTCCCTGGCTGTCCCCACGCACTGTGATGTTTCTTGCGTGGCCTGCAGCTCCTGACCTGGGGCCCTTTTGTTCAAGCTGACACCACCTTTAAGCTTCTTAACAAGTCACTTGGAAGAGGAAGCTGGACTTTGAAATCACCTGCTTCTGATTTATTGAGGGTTATTATTATTTTTTTAATCTCTAAGGGACTTGATTGGCATTTCTACCTCCCAGGCTACATTCTGCAGTGAATATCATTTGAAATATTCTGTTTGTGGGCAGAAGTGGGAATTTGGAATTTACTCATGGAAAACAACAGTCCAGTCCGGATTATTTATAGGAACAGGCTTGCTGTTACAGTATGTTTATGTATATTATTCATCCTGTGTGATGAATACCGTATTTCTTGTTTTTCTTATGTTCCAAAAAAAAGCTTATTGCAGTGTGGTTATCACTGATTTTTCCATGGAACACATTGGATAGATGCCACAGATCTTACGGATTTCCATTGTTTTGTTCTACTGTTTGGAAGGTATAACAGGCAAGGATGTGACAGGGTTTGTCTCTGGCCTGGGCCCGGGTCACGGGCGACTTGCTGGGAAGGTTCTCATTACACTCTTCCTTAGTCTGAAGACTTTTCTTGATGTAGGGTTACTCACTGCAGAAGCCCCAGCATATAGTCCTCCTCCTATGAGTAACTTTTTAAATAGGAATGAGATGTCCTGTGTAAAGATTTCTAGTAGTGAAAGGGACCAGTATGTCCTGGAGCCTTCCTCAAGGACCCCGGTGACGTGTGAGACGTCCTGAGCCTTACTCAGACACGTTCCAGGCAAATCTGAGTGTGTGGTGGTCTCAGGTTATAATAGGACCCTTGAGGGTAATGTTGTAGAGTGTCTAGAAAACTGGATGGCTTTAAGTTACTCATTTCTGTTAAAAATTTCCTCATGAAAGGGAGTCCTCAGGTTGGGGCTGTTAGGGGAAAGGTGTCACCGTGCACAACGAATTGTAACTTTAAAAAGCATGTTGATTTTTTATAAATTTAAGTGTGCTGGGGAATTCCTTAAATTTTGTGCAATAAACTATTTTTTGTTAAAGATTTTCATATTTCATTGGGGGCCTTATTTTAATATATATATTTTGCCATATTTGGGAGTAACTTTTATCTTGGGTTGTTACAAACTGTTTAAATACTTGTCTTAAAAGAGCATTTTACTGTTCTGCTAAAAGATTCAGATGGGTGTGAAATCTAACTTGTGCTGCTTTTGACCATAGCAGAAGAATGGCAGTGTGTTAGCCATGCCCTTCCCCGTGGCCCCTGGCACACCTGCTGCCACGCGCAGGTGGGTACGAAGGACAGGCGTCCTGTTGAGTGGACTGAGAGACAGGAGGGCAGGTGCCCTTTGGGCTGCGAGCATGTCCCTGTACGGGGTGCTGCGTCCACCACTGGGCCCCGCAGACTGTCACAGCTGACGACAGCTCGGCCATTAATACTTCTGAGTCTCTGTGTCGTGGTCCAGTTTCCCCTCTTCCATCCATACTCTGTTTTCAGAAGAGTTGGCCAGACGTGGGAAGTCTTCCATTAAGTGTTCTCATTAATGATCAGCATGATAAAACTGTATAGAAAAGAAGTCAACTAGTGATCACAGAATGTGGTTTTGTGGTGGGACTTACGCACTCTTTCCTAGGACTCCGCTCTATCAATCAGCTCCCCTCAACAGGGGTCCGTTAACACGCTGCACAGCCCAGGTGAGGATTCCTGACTGCCTCTGGTGTGGCCCTGACTCCCTGAAATGGGGAGGATGCAATCTTTGTTTTCTCTGCAGTAATCAGGAAAGGAAGGGTTCTGTGTCCCTGAACTTTTTTCTTCTGCCTGTAAGAGTGCTAAACATTTGCAAGCACCAAACGAAGCATGCTGCACCCTCGGTGGTTGTATGGTGGGTGTTCAGGAGGGGCCGGGCACAGGTCGGTGGAAGGTGCAGCGGGAATGTGTGCTGAGGGAAGGACCCAAGACTTACCACTGAGGGGGACCCTGGTATTCAGAGATCACCAGGTCACTCAGAAATCTCCTACCTCGAGCAGAGTATGTGGGAAATACAAATGGGATTGTTTATGCTGCTACCGTCCGGTTTGATGGATAAACACAGGAGCTGTTGGAAGAACCTCCAGGCCTTTCCTAGATGAGAAGGAATTCTCAGCAATCAGCAACTTCTAAAACCAGAAGCAGCATTTACTGGAATTCTGCTTACCTTCATGCATGTTCTCACTCAGGATAATGAATGTTGCAGATTCTGGTAAAAAGTATACTTTGGGGATGTCTTTTCTTGGAAACAATGGGAGATACTAAACTGTGTTGCTCTTCCCTTTTTTTTTTTTTTTTTTGCCTGTTTGGTGTGGGGGCGGGCCCTTCTCGCATCCCAGCTCAACTCCTGGAGCTTGAGACGGCCAAGGGCTCGGGAAATAGCACCGTGACATCCCTTTGCAACAGCGTGCCAGGCTGGAAGTGTGTGGATCACGGCAGCATCTCAGCAGGAGGGCAGTGGCTCCCGGAAGCACCTGGAGGTTCTCATCCACACGGCCAGCGAACCGCAGGAGGAAACGGTCTGCGTGCTTTTCACACATAGTCTGGATCCGAACTCCACAGAGCGGGGGACGGTAGCCAGCTTAAAGGTATCTCACAGGATACCTCATTTTGTTTGTGAGCTTTATTTTTTTTAAAGATTTATTCATTATTTTTAGGGGCGCCTGGGTGGCTCAGTTGGTTAAGCGACTGCCTTCAGCTCAGGTCATGATCCTGGAGTCCCAGGATCGAGTCCCACATCGGGCTCCCTACTCCGTGGGGAGTCTGCTCCATCTGACCCTCCCCCCTCTCATGCTCTCTCTCTCATTCTCTCTCTCAAATTGACAGAGAGCGAGAGCACAAGCAGGGGGAGGGGTAAAGGGAGGGGAGAAGCAGACTCCCTGCTGAGCAGGGAGCCGGATGTGGTGCTTGATCCCAGGACTCTGAGATCATGACCTGAGCCGAAGGCAGACGCTTAACCGACTGAGCCACCCAGGTGTCCCAGAGATTTACTCATTTTAGAGAGAAAGCAGAGGGACTGGGAGAGAGAATCCCAGGCAGACTGCCCACTGAGTGCGGAGCCTGACGACGACTCGGGGCTCCATCTCACGTCTCTGAGATCATGACCTGAGCCGAAATCAAGAGTCGGACGCTCAACTGACTGAGCCGCTCAGGCGCCCGTTCGTGAGCTTTAAATGTGCATTTGTAAAGACTTGATGGATATTTCAAAGTGATTTTCCTAGTACTTAAATCTTGGTGTGTTGAAAGCTGACTGTCTCCTCTTATTCAGAAAACAGCACTTTCCCTTGACTGGCTTCTCCATGTTAGTGATAGGCCAGCCATGCCCACAGCTCCTTTGGTCTGTTTTGTGCCCTCTCCTGTCTCCTCGTCAGCTGAGAGCCCGGCTTGGCTATGGAGCCAACCCTGTACCAGCCTCTTCCACTCTTGTCTGCAGTGTACGTTTGCTTGAATTCAGGGCACACAGTGTGGCTATCACACCGTCTGCAGTCTGGCCCAAACCAACCCCTCCAGTTTCTTAGTCCTTTCAACATTTAGAGTTCTGTGGTAAGCACTGGCGCTCTCCACCAAATACTCCTCCTCTGCTGGCTTCTGGGGGAGCCGGCAGGTGCATGCTGTGGGGCAGGAAGCTCAGCGCGTTAGAGCCAGTGAGGTGTGTCCCTTCTGGGCCAGAGCCCTGACCGTGGGTCGCATAACCCCCACCATGGCAACAGCATGATGGTGGCCATGTGGCAGTAAATAGGAGCAAGAAATAAACCTGGTTCTATCAAGCTTCTGGAGACCTGGGGGAATTACTACACCATGATCAGTAGGGGCTCAGGAGCGCCCTGTGCCTTGCTGGGACCTCTGGCCTGCTGCCTGTGCCTAGTGCCACCCCTGCCTTGCCTTCACGCACAAGACGTATCTGAGTGCTTGTGGCTGTCACGCATGATACCAGAGATACAGCTTTTCAGAGGGAAGAAGCCTGGTTTGTAGCATTTGATGATTCCTAGGTGTGAATACCCTTCCTGGGCAGAGCTGAAGCTCCCAACATGATGTCATTGGAGCTGGGAAGGGGGTGTGGGCTTTCCCAGGAGACTCCAGCACATCGCTGACTGTCCCCGAGGGATGTGACCATGAGCAGAAAGCAGACCTAGCTCGACTCCTTCATAAAATCTTCCCTAATCCCCAACCCACTGCGCTCTTCCCCGTGTACATTTATATAGGGAACTAAGCTTATGCCATAGTTATTTCTGGAGAGTCCCTTCTTTTCCTACTAGATTAGGGGGCGTCAGGGGCTGGAGGACAGTACTGTGTATCCCACTCAGCAAGTGAGTTTCGTTGAACAGATGAGCCTTAAAGTCAGTGACTCTGAAGAGATATGTAAAGAAATACCAGTTGGGGGATTTTCTTCCTTGCTAATTTGGTGTAGAAATGGTGGTAGAACACTTCAAATAGAGCAGACTTATGAATTAGGGATAAATAAATACCTTTATTGAAGACCTCTTAAAATTCAGAAAGACTGTGACAGCCTTGTGTGGAATAACCCTTCGCTAACCTGCACATGCAACTTCCAGGCTCCCCTGCCAGTGAGGCTTCCCGCCGGGCTCCGCCGTGCCCGCCGCCAACGGTCCCAGCTGCTCCCTTGTCACTCCCAGACTGCCTGGCATGGGCTGCTTTCCTGGCTAGACCCCCACCACAGGTAACATCATGGGTGGCTCGACTGCCCATGCTTTCCCTTCTCTTGTTGAAGGGTGCTCATGACACGTGAAAATGAGACTTTTTCAGTCGTTGACGGATACCGTCCCTGGCCCTCTCGTGATCTGGGATCAGAAATGGAGTTCGGGGTTAGGGTAGGAGTTAGACAAACTGTAGTTAGGAATTAGATCAAACCTACTGCTCTCAGAGAAGACCACCAGTTCTAAGCTTCATTTCTGTTCATTCGTTGGAAATCCACTTCTACCTCAGTGGTACACTGTGGTCAGTAATAGGGTTGGCTTCTTAACGTTGGAACCGTTTTTCTCATGATTATCCTACTCTTACTCCAAATGTCGTCTGCATGACAGTGATGAGGAGGATCCCGCCACCGTAGGATCCCTATTGTCCGCTGGAGTCCCAGAAGATCCTGGTATCAACATTACTGGTTAGGCTGGTAAAGCTGCTCGAAGAGACCCCAAAGTTCAGTGCCTTAAATGAGGGAAGTTTCTCTTTCATACAACAGCCCAAGCATAGAAACGGGACCAATCCAGGCAGTTTCGTGGTGCCGTCTGTGTCTGGGTCCGTTGCCTCTCTGTAGTCCCTGGGCCACAGGATGCGGTTTTTAGCTAGACAGCAGTATGTTTGTCACTAAAAAGTGGGGCGCCTGGGTGGCTCAGATGGTTAAGCGTCTGCCTTCGGCTCAGGTCATGATCCCAGGGTCCTGGGATCGAGTCCTGCATCGGGCTCCCTGCTCCTTGGGAGCCTGCTTCTCCCTCTGCCTCTCTCTCATGAATAAATAAATAAAAAATCTTAAAAAAAAAAAAAAAAAGTGGAGGATGGCTGCTGCTGGCCACAGCCTCTACCCCAGTCCACAATCTGGCTGGTCCTCTCCTCTCCCAACTACTGGGATTCGCGATTACTATACCAAAATCCCTTATGATAGGGGAGGATCCTGCTACCTCGTGAAGGCCCGGGCAGGTAACTTAGGCCTCGTAAACCTCGTAAAGGGTAATAGCGGCTAACAGTTACCACGCCCTTACATAGGGCGGCTCTGTAGCATGGACTGGCGTATGTTAATCCTCCATTTTACCACTGAGGAAAATGCAGCACAGGGCAACTAGGTAATTCATCCGAAGTTACCCAGCAGGTAGGGGGCAGAGAGGGTACCAGCCCAGGCAGTCTGGCCCAGACCCGGGTGCTCCCATCCACGCAATGGCACACATCTGTAAAAAGGTCAAGAGGCCCTGGGTGACTCAGCTGGTCGAGCGTCGGGCTCTTGATTTCAGCTCAGCTTACGATCTCAGGGTCGTGAGATCCAGCCCTGAGTGGTAGGCTTGTCTCTCCCTCTGCCCCTACCCCCCACTCATGCGTGATCTATTAAAAATCTTAAAAAAAAAAGATTGGGGAGCTGCTGGGGACAGATGTTTGTTTTCAGGATACTTAGTAATTAAAAACAAGAAATGGCAAGATTTCATTCTAGCAAGGCACTCTTCCTTTTTAAATATACACAAAATTTACAGTTAACAAATATTTTGAATGTCCGGTGTGGTGGGTTCTGACAAACCATCCACCAGCGTGTACCCAAGCAAGACCTGGAGCGTGTCCTTCACAGTAACGGTTCTCTCGTGTCCCCAGCTGACCACCCCACTCGGGGAGCCTCTGCTGACTTCGATCACCACGAGCTTCGGCTGTTCTTGAGACTTTTACAAATGGAATTGTACAGTACGCACTTTTGTGGGGAGGCGTCCTTGTGCTTAGTGTGGTTCTCAGATTCATCCATATTGTTGCTGAATGCAGTCTGCACCAGAGGAATTTCAAAGGACAGTTCCCCAGCTTGGCGTCTCCTGTTTGGGACTGCCGCAGACGCCGTGTGGACGTCCACGTTCGTACCGAAGACCACTGCTGAGCCACAGAGCAGGAGCGGATGTCCGCCTTCACGGGAAACGGCCTGTTTGGAGTGCTTACCTCCTCTTACTCCGCCAGCACGGCATGAGTGCCGCAACGACTCCGCATTCCCACCAAAATTAACAGCGCTGGTGCGCGAGGAGCAGTGTTTCATTGTGGGTTTAATCTGCACTTCACTCACCCTCAAATTTACTGACTCTTCTTTTGGGCCCAAAGCACTGTCAGCACCACCCCCGTTAAGTGTTTTTTACCAAGGATGTCACTTGCACTTCAGGGTTTTTATTTGTTCCATTTAAAAAAATGTATGAGTTCCAGTAAGAGTCACCCTTTTTGCGCCCACGTCTGAGCGTCCTGACAAGCACCGAGAGCGCTTCCCTCGGCCCCGGCACCCCCGGTCGACTCCGTACAGTCAGAGCCCCGGACCCCCTGCGCCAACTCGAGGACCCCGGGCGCCTGGAGCCCTCCGCGCCCCCGGACTCCCAGTAAGAGTCACCCTTTTTGCGCCCACGTCTGAGCGTCCTGACAAGCACCGAGAGCGCTTCCCTCGGCCCCGGCACCCCCGGTCGACTCCGTACAGTCAGAGCCCCGGACCCCCTGCGCCAACTCGAGGACCCCGGCCGCCTGGAGCCCTCCGCGCCCCCGGACTCCCAGTAAGAGTCACCCTTTTTGCGCCCACGTCTGAGCGTCCTGACAAGCACCGAGAGCGCTTCCCTCGGCCCCGGCACCCCCGGTCGACTCCGTACAGTCAGAGCCCCGGACCCCCCGCGCCAACTCGAGGACCCCGGCCGCCTGGAGCCCTCCGCGCCCCCGGACTCCGGCCGGCAGAGGCCGGCGGCACGGCTAGCGGGAACGTCTCTCCCGAGCGCACGCCGCAGCTGCCGAGCCTCCGCTGGCTCAGGCGCGCAGGACCTCGTTCTGAAGCCGTGCGCCGCCGGGAACTCCGCTGTCAGGGGGTGCCCGCGAGAACCCACGAAGTCGCGACCCTCCTGGTTGCGCCGACCCCGCGAGCAACCGTTTCCGCTGGGGCCGGGCAGAGCCGGCTGAGCCCCAGGCCGCCCCCCAGGGCCCTGCCCCGTGACGCCGCCCAGACTCCCGGACCGCCTGCCGCCCGCCCGCTCCCCGGACCGCGCCCTCCGGGCCTCGCCTATCTCCGGCCGGTTCCGGGAGCCCCCCCCCCCCCCCGCTTTCGTAGCACGCCGCGGCCGTGGAGGCCGCCCATCTCAGGACCCCGCGACTCGAGCTGCCCGCGCCACTGCCTGAAGGCGCGCTCGACCACCCCGCGCCATCAGGGCCTGGGGCCCCGGCCACGCTCCCTTGCCAGGCCACCGAGCGCGGGAGCGAGCGCCCCGGCCCGCGCGTGCGGTCTCGGCTCCGCACCGGCCACCCCGGTGTGCGGCGCCATCAGGCAGTGGCGCGGGCAGCTCGGCTCGCGGGGTCCTGAGGCGGGCGGCCTCCTCCACGGCGGCGGCGGCGGCGGCGGCGGCGGCCGGGCGGCGGCGATGCTGTGGCCGCGGCTGGCGGCGGCTGAGTGGGTGCCACTGGTTTGGGAGCTGCTGGGCGCCTCGGTGCTGCTCATCGCGGTGCGCTGGCTGGTGCGGCGGCTGGAGAAGCGGCCGCGAGGCCTGGGCCGGAGCGGGCCTCCAGCCCCGCCGCCCGGCGCGCCCACGAACTCGGCCTTAGACCCAGGTGAGGCCTGTCCGCTGGTGGGCCCGCGTCCCTCCCGTCGCCGCCCTGGACCCCTCCCCTCCCCGGGCCTCGGCCCCCCTCCCATCGCCCCCTCCCGTCGCCGCCCCGGGCCCCCTCTCCTGCCCTCCCCGGGCCCCCTCCCATCTCTGCTCTGGGCCTCCTCCCCTCTCCTCCCGTCGCCGCCCCTCCGCGGGCCTGGGTCCCCTCCGGTCGCCGCCCTGGGCCCCCTCTCCTCCCCTCCCCTCCCCGGGCCTTGGCCCCCTCCCTCGCCGGCCTGAATCTGGGGTTCTGGGCAAAGACCTAGAGTAAAACTCTGGCGTCTTCAACATGCCGACGATGGGAAAGCGGGGAGCTCCGGTGGCTTGTCTGTGGGCAGTTTTGTTTGTTTGGATCCTATGGGACCGCCCTTCTGCGGGGTCCTGCAGTCGTGCTCGTCTCCTGCGTGGCCTTGCCCTGCTGTGTGTGCTGCAGCAGTGGCCTCACCGGATACTGCGCACCCTGCGTGCCTTCGGACCCTTGTCGTTCACATTTAGCTGGCTCTCTTGCGCGAAAGTTTGGGTTTTTTCCGGAGCGTAAACGATACTTCCTTAAGGACTCTGAGAGGAGGGTGAAATTTTAGTAGCAGAAAGTCAAGTTGAGCCCACCGTGGAATCTCAGGGCTAACGGGGCCCATAGGGATGACTTCTTTTTCTTGTGGGGTTTTACCGCTGAGGAGATGGGTCCCAGGAAGGCCCAGCTCTGGCTGAGAACACAGGTAGGAGGCAGAAGCCCGCCGGGAATGCGGGCCTGTGGACAGCAGGCCCAGCTGCCCCCATCCTGTCGGTTGCTGCTTGCTTTGCCTTCTCTCATCCTCTTAAGAAAGTTTTAGCTGTCTTTTTTTTAAAGATTTTATTTATTTGTCGGAGAGCAAGAGCACAAGCAGGGGGAGCGGCAGGCAGAGGGAGAAGCAGACTCCCCGCCCAGCAGGGAGCCCAATTCTGGACTCCATCCCAAGGCCCCAGATCACGATCGGAGCTGAAAGGAGAGGCTTAACCGGCTGAGCCACCCAGGCGCCCCCTGAGTTGGCATCTTGAGTAAATAGCATGCGGATTTGTCCAGTTACGTAGTCAGCCCTGTACCTGTTGGACGCCAAGACTGCAGATTGTCCAGATGCTAAAGCTGAATGGTGTGTGTGTCCAGAGAGCATGGGACTAAGAGATTAGGGTTTGGAGTGTCTTTTTTTTTTTTTAGAAATTTCCTTTTAATTTTTAGTTTTCTATTTTGAAATCATTTTAGACTTATAAAAAATTACAAAAAGTATGACGCAGATACACACATGTGAAAAGATGCTCAACATTTCCAGCCAATAGTGAAGTACAAATTAAACCTAAAATGAGATATGACACCCATTAAAATGGCTAAAATAAGAATACCACAAGGTGCTGGTGGAAATAAGAAAGGTTCAGCTACTCCAAAATCAGTCTGGCAGTTGCTCAAAAACGTAACTGTGCACTGCTTTCCTGGGCATTTATCCTAGAGAAATGAAAACTTATTTTTACGCAAAAACCATGTGTGAATGCTTATAACTAGTTGTAATTGTAGTGTTCAAACACTGGAAGCAGCCCACATGTCTCCCGAGGACTGAATGGCTAAATGGACTGTGGCACATTCACACCATGGAGTGCTACTCAGCAGTGAAAAGGAAGGAAGTGCTGGTGGGTCTCTAGGGCATTATGCTGAGTGAAAAAAGCCAATCTGAGAAGGTTTGTAGTGTATGCTTCCATTTATAATAACATTCTTGAAAAATTACAGCGATAGAGAACAAATTAGTGATTGCCAGGGTTTGGGGACAGGGGAGGAGGTTGGGGGTGGCAGGAGATCTTTGTTCTGGTGGTGCCGTTGAATGATTGATGATGAGTTTATACGTGTGGTGGACGGTCATGGAATTCCATACAAAGACAGCAGAGTGATGCAGGCACTTTTCTGATGCGCTGCCGCGTGTAGGATGTCACCAGTGAGGGACACTAGGAACCGTCCCTACTATTTTTCAACTTGAGTTTATAATTTTTGCAAAATATAGTTAGATCCAGTATACCATTCACTTGGATTCCCTAATGTTAGTGTCTTACACAATCACTGTAAGTAGGACAAGCCTCAACCTTAGTCTGGGGCCTTTACAGAAGTTTGCTCACTCCTGTTCTGGCCTCCCCTCCCCTTGCTTGTAGCTCCCTTCTGTTGGTGAGGAACCTGGCTTTCCTTAGCCACTATCTGTCTAGTTATTTGCTGATTCCTAGAGTAGGCATAAAGTAGCTTCAGAATTGCTGACCTGTAGAGTGCATAGTCACATGCTGTTTTTCATTTACTAGGTTAGTTCTCTCCCACCTGTTGTTTCTAATTTGTAATGCAGTTGAGCTCATTTGTTCTGGTTTGTATTCCACTTGGGGGGCCTTCCGCCATCTTTTTGTTTATTATTTTTTAGTATATGTGAATCACAAACATGTTTCTAAGAGTCAGAACATATGAAGTGATACTCAGAAGGGTTGCCCTCGGGATACCTGGGTGACTGTCGGTTAAGCCTCAGGTCATGATCTCAGGGTTTGGGAGCCTGCTTCTCCCTCTCCTGCTCCCCCTGCTTGTGCGTTCTCTCAGTCAAATAAGTAAATTAAAAAAACAAAAACAAAAAATTTGAACCTTTAAAAAAAAAAAAAAAGCGTTGCCCTCCCCTGGGCTGGCCCTCTGTCCATTCTTCGAATCCAGTTTCCACCCTCCACCCCCAACAGGGACCCAAGCTCATTACTTTCTGCTTTATTCTTCCTTTTGTACACATGAGCAAATACTTGTGTATTGTATTACAAATATTAATTACAGTGTATTAAAACACATGTTTTTGTTTTTATTCAAATTGACTTTCTAGCAGATTAATAAGCCTGTGTTACTTGATAACTTAGTAACCAGAACTGACAGTTATGGGTAATTTGTCAGTGTCAAACACAGCAGCACAGATTTAACATGTAGTATTTTATCTAATTTTCATTGCAGCCTAAGAAGTAGAGCTGTTGTTATGTCCATTTTATAGATGAGGAGACAGGCTTGGCGTTTGCATAACTTGTCCACGGTCACACGGTTAGTGCTGGGACCTAATGTAATTGTTGTGTTTAGTGCTTGCTTGCCTGCAAGGACAAAATCCCCTTCAGACTAGCCCGGGTTAGAAAGGTAGTAGCTTTAGAGCAAAGACACGGGAATGGTATGAAAACTGGACTTTTGTAGGAATGGATGCAATTCCTCTGTTTATTCAGAGCATCTGCCCCACTTGTCCTGACCCCTTGCATGTGATTTTTACCTGCCCTGTGCCTTTCATACCAGTTTCCTATCGCTGGGCCACCTCTGTTGCTCTTATATCCAGGTACAGGGGGAATCTGCTTAGGTACCATCCCTGGGTAGAATCCTGTGATCAGTAGGCTGCCCCCTTCAAGTTCTTTGGCAGCTTTTTGGGGCTGTGCAGTACATTCATTGTTTAAAAGGCTAACATCCCCTTTACAAATAAGTAACAGCCATTTTTGAAACCTTGGAGTTGGGTGGGGGGAGGTGCCATTAAAAGTTTAAAAAAAAAGAAAAATACACAGCTGCTCCTGGGAAGCTCAGTCCATTGAGCTCTGGCTCTTGATCTCAGCTCAGATCTTGATTTCAGAGTCACGAGTTCCCTGCATTGAGCTCCATGCATTGAGCTCCATGCTGGGCGTGGAGCCCACTTAAAAAGAAAAAAAATAAAAGAAATACACAGAAATAGGGTAATATAATGAGCTCCTTGCTTGTAGTCATCATCCAGCTACAACAGGTATTGATATTTTGTGAATCTTATTTTATCTGTCACTGCTCCTCCTTTTGCTCTCCTGCTAATTTTTTTATTTATTTTTTTAAGAGGGAGAGAGAATCTCAGGCAGACTGCCACTGACCTCAGAGCCTCACGTGGGGCTTGATCTCACAACCCCAAGATCATGACCTGAGCTGAAATCAAGAGTCAGACACTTAACCAACTGAGCCACCCAGGTGCCCCTAGAATAATTTAAAGTTAATCTTGAATGTCCCATCATTTCATCTGAAAATACCTCTTAAAACTCTCTACTCCTTGGTTTCATTGATACATTACTGTGCGCAATTCTTTCTTCATCCCTTCTAGGAGTTTCTCTTTCTCTCCTATCTGTTAATCCTTTCCGTCTGTTCCTTGTTACACCTGGTGTATTATTGGTATTACAGTCACCATCCATGTGCTTACGGCTCTCAGGTCTGTTACCCACTCTGAACTTAAAAATCTTGGACTTGAGAATTGAAACACCCTGTTGGTGGCAGTAAGGTGTTTCTGATGCTACCGTGCCTATGTCTCCATCTCTTTCTAGTATTCTCTCTCGGGTGGAGTCACTCGTAGGCTTTTAGGCTGGAGATCTGGGTGTTACTTTAGGTGACTGCAGTCCCTCAAACCCCTCCCATGGCATTTGATCCATCTGTCCTTAAGTTTTTCTAATCTGAGCCCTTGTTTCCAACCCCATTACCACAGCACTAGTCTTTTGCCCCCTTATTTTTACCTCCTTCCCACTTCTTGCTGACCATGCTTAGACGTATAATCCATAGGTTTAACTGCTCTTTCTCCAAAGGTATTGACTGAAGCTCTTGCTGTAGCTCACATCCACTTGTTGGGTAGCTGTGTAACCTGAACAAGTTACTTAGTGTCTCTGTGATCCAGGTTCTTCATCTGTCAAGTGGTGGGTGAACCTGCCACATGGAAAAATTGTAGTGTGGGAAAGACCCCCAAGAGTTAGCTACTTGGTATTAGTATTAGCAGAATGACTGCCAGAGCTATCTTTGTGGCTTCTCTGGCTAAGTCTTTGCATAATTTCCCTTTATTTATGGAATAAAATTCAAATATATATGTAGGATATATTTCTGGAGTTGGAGTTTTGATGGATATTGTTCACTTGCCTTCCTTGGGTTTGTTCCACATTACACTCCAGCAACAAATGAGCATGCCTGTTTCCCCAATGTGCTTACCTTCCTAGAATGTTAGAGTGATTGTGTCACGTAATAGTACCAGGTTCTAACGTTCTTATCCAGATGAACATTTTAATTTTGTTTAGATTATTATCAATTTGGAAACCAAAAACTTCAGAAAGTTCTCATAGAGGGCTTATAGACTACAAAAAATATAGAGAAACACTGGATTGAAATGAAACTGAAGCCAGCTTTTTTGCTACTGTTGCGTGTTTTTTTGTTGTTCTGTTTTTTAATAAGAAAAGATGTACTTATAACCATCAAATTGATTTTTGTTGTCTTGGGCCTAGGTGAAATGACAATGGATGCCATCTTGGCGCGACTGAAACTCCTGAATCCCGATGACCTTAGAGAAGAAATTGTGAAAGCTGGATTGAAATGTGGACCCATTACATCAACCACAAGGTTCATTTTTGAGAAAAAATTGGCTCAGGCTTTATTAGAGCATGGAAGAACACTGCCTTCACATCCTCCTGGCCTCGACACCTCAGGTGCCACTTCTCTAAGCCAAGATGCACAAAGGATTTTGAAGTCTGCTGTAGGGAGCCAGGCTGAGCAGGTCAGCTTGTCTGAAGACAGAGATTTTGGTTATAGCATGGGCTTGAATCCTCCAGAGGAAGATGTCGTGACATCTAAGACCTGCTCCATGACCTTCAGTGCCGTCACTGGGGTCAATGGCCACAAAGCCATAGCGAGGGCATCTACGGAGCCGCCTCTGTACTATGGGGTGTGCCCGGCATACGAGGACACCCCAGCGAGAAATGGTAATGTAACAAGCACCTGGTGTTTCTTTCTTTTTTTTTTTTTTTTAAGATTTTATTTATTTATTTGTCAGAGATAGAGCATAGGCAAGAGGAGCAGGCAGAGAGAGAAGCAGGCTTCCTGCTGAGCCAGGGAGCCCGATGCGGGGCTCCATCCCAGGACCCTGGGATCATGACCTGAGCCAAAGGCAGATGCTTCACCAACTGAGCCGCCCAGGCGCCCCATACCTGGTGTTTCTTACACAGGTGGTTTGTGGGCAGCAGGGGAAGGTGATTTTGAAAATCTCAAATCACAGAGAAGAATTTAATCACCATAATTTCACCACCCCAAGTGAATCATTGGTAGCATTTTTATGTAGAACTCTGCTGAATTATTTGTAAATGTATCTGTGAATTTTTAAAAATGAAGAAAATTGGATTCTTTGAGACATGCTTCACCTTACAAGTAGTTTTTGGCTAGCTTCCATTTGCCGATTAATTATTTCCCTCTTTTTTTTTTTATTCAACAGAATCTGAACACCTTTTATGTTAATATAAATGGCTAATGCAGCTCTAGTTTTCAGCATCAAAGAATTGCAATTTTTTTAAAGATTTTATTTGAGAGAGAGAGAATGAGCAAGCCTGTGCGAGTGAGCATGAGTGGGGGGGAGGGACAGAGGGAAGGGGAGAGCAGGCTGTCCTCTGACAGGGAGCGGGGCCACATCTCAGGACCCTGGGATCATGACCTGAGTCGAGGTCAGACACTGAACCGACTGAGCCCCCCAGGTGCCCCGAAGAATTCCAATTTTAAACAAGACTAAAGTAGCTTTAGCACTGGAAAGAATTAAATAAAAGCCTGGTGTTGAATAGAATGTCAGAAATTATAGACTGTCATTATTGTGTACCATTTGTGGTGGTACCCCAAAATAGATTTGTTAGACATACTATGTACCATGAGTAGAATGGAATATTCAACCATAAGAATTTTTTAAAGAAGGTTTAGTGACACTGGAAATGGTCATGATGCAATTTCTGTTTATTTTTATATATATATTTATATCTTTATTATAAAAGTTGCTTTTTATAAAAACATATAAAATTATATATGTAATACTTATGTATATTACATGTGCAGTATATAAAGTAAAATTTCCTCCTTCCCACCCAAATCTTACTCAAATTAACCACCTTATAACTGCTTTTGTGTATCATTCCTGATCCTCCTATATTTTGTTTATATATACATATGAATTCGTATTGTATTTATTTATAATATTGTTTTCATTTAAACTTAACATAGATTTACATATAAAAATGTACCTTATTTTTATTTTCATAAAAATGGTAAGTAGAGGGGCGCCTGGGGGGCTCAGTTGGTTAAGCATTGGGCTCCCTGCTCAGCGGGGATCTGCTTCTCCCTCTCCCTCTGCTTCTCCCTGCTGCGTGTGCATTCTCTCCCTCTCTCTAGTTCTCGCAAATAAATAAATAAAATCTTAAAAAAAAATGCTAAGTAGAAGTGTTGGGTCAAAAGGTATGTATTTTTGGGGCACCTGGGTGGCTCAGTCGTTAAGCATCTGCCTTCGGCTCAGGTCATGATCCCAGGGTCCTGGGATCGAGCCCCGCATCGGGCTCCCTGCTCCGCGGGGAGCCTGCTTCTCCCTCTCCCACTCCCCCTGCTCGTGTTCCCTCTCTCACTGTGTCTCTCTCTGTCAAATAAATAAAATCTTTAAAAAAAAAAATACTAAGAACAAATAATGCATTTAAAAAAAAAAAGGTATGTATTTTTAAAACTTTAAAGGCCACTGCCCTCCAAAAGGCATTAGCATTCACTGTGTTTGAGAGAGTGATTTTTCCAGTCTCTACAGTACTGAACTCAACGTTTTAAATCTATAAAAAGGGAAGGCAGGTGTCTTGTTTCCGCTCTATCAACCACACAACCGCATGTTATTGAACTTCTCTTTTATATCTTTTGAATAAGGAAAAGCTCTATCTTGTTGTAGGTGGATTACTTTTTTTATGTTATTATAGTTTATTTGTATTAATTGGATGTATCTTTTGGTCATATCTGTTGACCATTTTTTGGGGCAATGGACGTTACTATTCCGTTATGTTAGTTAAAAATGTTTTTTCTCCCCATCTGTCATTTGTATTTTACGTATTTATGAGAGTCTCATATGAATTTGATTATGATAGTTCTCCTATAGAACTTTAATATTTTTATGTAATTGGAACTTTCTTTTCCTTAATGTATTCTTGGTTTCTTGGCATGCTTAGAAAGGCATTCCCCACCCAAAATTATGTTTAAAAATCTCTTACATTCTTTGCTAATATAGTTGTACTTTTAACTTGCTTTTATTATTTTTATTTAGAGCATTAATCCAGGAATTTTATTTTTCTGTATGAAATAGTACCCTTAAATATAAAGTCACACATGTATACAAAATACATATTTTTATATCCATGTGCATACATATGATCAAGCTTATTAATTGTGTTCTTTTGACTAGCTAAGGCCCTTTTTCTTCAAGATTAAAAATCTGAAATATTGGGGCACCTGGTTGTCTCAGTCAGTGGAGTGTGCAACTCTTGATCTTGGGGTTGTGAGTTCGAGTCCCATGTTGGGTGTAGAGCTTACTTAAAATGTTTAACGGGCGCCTGGGTGGCTCAGTGGGTTAAGTGTCTGCCTTCGGCTCAGGTCATGATCCTGAGGTTCTGGGATTAAGCCCCGCATTGGACTCCCTGCTCAGTGGGGAGCCTGCTTCTCCCTCTGCCTGCCTCTCCCTCTGCGTGTCAGGGGTCCAAGCCTTGTGCTTTCTGTCAAGTAATAAATAAATCTTTAAAAAAAAAAAAGATTAAAAAAAGCAAAGGTAGACGCTTAACCCACTGAGCCACCCAGGCGCCCCTAAAAAAATTTTTTTTTAAGAAAAATATCTGAAATATTAATATGAGAGAAAAATCAGACAACTGGGTAACAGTTGTTTATTATGAAACCCATGTCTTCAGGTGTGAACTAAGTGACAGTGACTCCAGTTACTCCTGTCTAATTTTCCTGTTACTTTTCCCATGCAGAAAGGATTCACGTTTATGAAGATAGAAAGGAAGCATTACAAGCTGTCAGAATGATCAAAGGATCTCGATTTAAAGCTTTTTCAAGTAGAGAAGATGCTGAGAAATTTGCTAGAGGAGTTTGTGATTATTTCCCTTCTCCAGGCAAAGCCTCTTCACCACTTTCTCCTGTGAAAATAGCACCATTCTTTAGCAGTGGTGGACTGAAAGGTAAGTGATGTAGCGGCTCACTTCTTGGTGTTACTGTCCGGTGGGCCCTAGGTGTTTTGTGCTCTCTTCCACATGTATTATAATTGGTTTTCTCCTTTGAGAGAAGGAGTTTGGTTTGCTAGGAAGTAGAGACCTAAGGCCCGGGCCGTGGAGAATGGGTCAGTTACCTGGTCTGGGAATGACCCTGAGGAGAAAGGCAGCAGGGCAGTGAGTGGGCCGGCATCCCCTCCAGGCCCTGAAGCTGACAAGGCCGAGGGAGAAGCAGCAGAAGGGCCACGGTTGGTCCTTTGTTCTGCTGCTTTTGTTTCCCTCTCTCCATGCTGCCCATGGGGTTCAGGGGCTTTGTTAGATGCTGAGATGCGTCTATTTCCCACCTGAATGAAGCTATACCTGCTTCTAGGACTGTGCCACCAGCGTTGACCCAGAAAGTCCTGCAAAAGTTGAGCTCACCTGCAGGACCTGTCCAGTCAGAGATCTGACCCTACCCACTCTGGCTCCAAACCAGGGTCTTGTGAGAGGCTTTTTCAGTCAGCACCGTGCAGAACCGCAGCAGCCTCTAACTTTCACAGCCTCCATCATGTCCCCTCCAGGAGCTCACAGTTGTCCTGTTTCCCAGGCGGGCTGGGACTCCCAGGGAAGGCATCTTCTTGTGGACATAAGGCCTTCAGGCGAAAGCCCTTTCCTCTCTTTCCTTACTTGGCCTTACACAGGTGCTTCTTAGAGGGGAACCGGAGTGATTTTGAATAGTTTGCCGTTTATGAAAATACTCCTCTAGAGATTGCTCTCAGACATTCTCAGGTGGTTGTAATTAAACAACAACAAAAAAAATCACTTTTGACTCACTCTGCCTTTATGGGAATGCTCTGTATGCTTGGAAGTTCTTGTGCAGGTGCTGCTGGTGTGCGTTTATCCCTCCTCAGAAAGCCTTTTGCAGCTAGAGTCTAGTCAGGTCCATTTGTTCTTGGACTCATGCTATAGTGATGTTTGTGCCATGTTGTCAGCTAGGACACATGCCCTTCTGCTGTTTATGCTAATTGATTCTTACTTGTTACTCCCAACTAGGTTAGAAGCTTCTGTGGGAGAGATTTTTGTTGCCCTCAATGTAGCACACAGTGGGTGATGAGAGAATGTTTGTGAAGTTAAATGTTCTTAAATTCTGTCTCTAATGACAGATGGTTTGTACTCCTCTGAGTCAGAAACTATAAACAGAGAACGAGCAAACAGTTATAAAACCCCCCGTACTCAAGATCTCACTGCCAAACTTCGAAAAGCTGTGGAGAAGGGAGAAGAAGACATTTTTTCTGATCTCACCTGGAGTAACCCCCGGTATCTGATTGGTTCAGGTGACAATCCAACCATCGTGCAGGTAAGCCTGCTTCTAGGATTATTAGCATCAAAATACTGTGGTTGACAAAAATGAAGCTCAGAATCTGCAGTTTTCTTTCAGGAAGGATGTAGGTACAACGTTATGCATGTTGCTGCCAAAGAGAACCAAGCTTCGATCTGCCAGCTGACTCTGGAGACTCTGGAAAACCCCGAGTTTATGCGGCTCATGTACCCAGACGATGACCCGAACATGCTGCAACAGCGCATTTGTTACATCGTGGACCTGTACCTGAACACTCCTGACAAAGCGGTGAGTGTGCCTTAGGAGAAGTCATAGCCAGTTTCAAAACAAGATTTGTGTCTCTCATATGTGAGTATTTACTGCATCCCACTGCATGTAGAGAGGAGATGGCGCATTCATTGAGCTCAGCCAGCTTAGAGAGGGATGGATGACAAGATCCATTCACACACGAGAGTTCTGCCCCACCAGGCAGGGTACACCTGAGTCTCAGCTGTGTGCAAGGACAGGTCCCTCCTGGCCTTTTTCCACAGTGGCCTGAGCAGGGCTTTGATAGGAGGATGAGCCAATGTCAAAACCTAAAGAGAGAAGAAAGTAAAGGGGTTTTGGTGCCTTTTCTAGGATTCTATGTATTATATATATATTTTTTCCCCACTTCATATAGGAATATTTCCTGTGGAGTTAAAAATTTCAAAGGGTTGGTTTTTAATGGTGCATAGGCTTACATAAGAATTTTTTTTTTTTTTTTTTTTTTTAAGATTTTATTTATTTGACAGAGAGAGACACAGCAAGAGAGGGAACACAAGCAGGGGGAGTGGGAGAGGGAGAAGCAGGCTTCCCGCCGAGCAGGGAGCCTGATCTGGGACTCGATCCAAGGACCCTGGGACCATGACCTGAGCTGAAGGCAGACGCTTAACGACTGAGCCACCCAGGCACCCTTACATAAGAATGCTTAAAACAGAAGAATTTTACATATTTATATAATGCAGAACCCAGTGATTGCTTAGAGCCAAGAACTGTAAGCTCTGAGCAAGCCTAGGAGTTTGAAAAATTGTAGTTGGCAGGAGAGGGGGTAACAGAAGCATGTTGGAGTGGCGCGTGACTTACTATTTCATGACACGTGTCAAATGTGACACATTGAACTCCAGAACTGCAAAGCAAGGATAACTTTTATTTTATTTATTTATTTATTTTCAAAGATTTTATTTATTTGACAGAAAGAGAGACAGCAAGAGAGGAAACACAAGCAGGGGGAGTGGGAGAGGGAGAAGCAGGCTTCCTGCCGAGCAGGGAGCCCGTTGCGGGGCTCGATCCCAGGACCCTGGGATCGTGACCTGAGCCGAAGGCAGACGCCTAACAACTAAGCCATTCAGGCGCCCCGCAAGGATAACTTTTAAATTAACAAGAGAGAAAAGGGGGAGTAAAGATAAATTTGGCCAAGCTAGCACAATTATAGAAGGAAGTAAAAGAGAAAACAATGATTATACGAAAGCAATAGTAAATGTAAACTAAGAAGGAGCAAAATCAGAGTTAAGTCCATTAAAACTAAGGGTGAACAGGGCGCCTGGGTGGCTCAGATGGTTAAGCGTCTGCCTTCGGCTCAGGTCATGATCCCGGGGTCCTGGGATCGAGTCCCGCATCGGGCTCCCTGCTCCTTGGGAGCCTGCTTCTCCCTCTGCTTCTCTCTCTCTCTCTCTCTCTCTCTCCCTCTGTCTCTCATGAATAAATAAATAAAATCTTTAAAAAAAAAAAAAAACAAACTAAGGGTGAACAGACTCATTACGGAAGGCGTCCTGACTTGATTAGTACAATCAGGACGTGTGACTTGAAAAACATAAGAGAAGTGTGTGCCCTAAGGAAATACACAGTTTTTCTTAATGTCTATGCAGTATTCACAGAAAATGTGCATATGCACCTCCACAGGGAACACTTAATACATTTTTGAAATCAGATGTTATAGGCCATCTTTGACCCTAACTCACTAAGAGTAGGAATCAGTTAAATTGTTGACCACAAATTTGGACTATTGAGAAAGCACAGGGCACAGCAGAGATCAGCAGGGTGAGGAGCAGGGCTGGGCCGCCAGCAGTGTCCAGAGAACCCGGAGCCTGCTGTCTTGTGCAGGAACAGCAGTTGCCGGCGGGAATGAGGAGAGGGGTTGCGGCAGGTTAGAGATGGACGTGACGAGGTGTGAAGAAGAGCAGTGGCCAGAAGGAAGCGGGGTGTTGCGGTCCCTCTGTGGCCGGATGCTCTGAATGAGTGGAGACAGTGACCCCGGATCTGCAGAGTGACCATTGTCCTCCCACCTCTGCAGGCCTGACGGGAGGTCAGGCTGTTCGTAGAGCTTGGCCACAGAGCTGGATAGAGTTGTCTCAGGTGGGACATGGATCAAGGTCCTAAATCAGAGAATGCACTAGAGCAGATCCAGCAAAGGACAGTCTGTTTTTGTAAATAAAGCTTTATTGGAACACAGCACTGCTCATTCTGAATGTTCGCTCTCTGGCCCTTGGTTGAGAACATTTGCCAACCCGGACAAACGGGCAAGATGCAGTTCGGGAGTGCTCCTGCAGGCAAACACCCAGACTTCTCTAGGTTCACGTGAGAAGTTGTACGAAGTAGAGCGTGTGCAGCAGGGGATGGGTGCTGCCTTGAGGTTATTTGCTCACACAAGATCATTTGGGTCACCTAGTGAGTACAGGAAGCAAGGCCCATGAGGAGTCTTGGTAGTCTGGGTGAGAAACGAAGGGGATGGCAGCGTGGCACGTGGAGGGCAGGGATGACCTGCCGGGGACTTCAGAGCTGGGATCTGCCGTCCTTGGTAATCATAGGTGGACTGCATGGCCACGTTTCCAGCTCTGGTAGCTGGGAGTGGGTTCTGTTTTGGATGTGCTAGATTTGAGCTCGTGGTCATTCGAGTGAGGGTACCCAGAGGAGGTTTGCTCTGTAGCTCTTGGGCTCAAGGATGCTGTTACCCTAAAGCCCACTGATCTTTAGGCCTTAGTTGAAAGTATCTGGGAATGGGTGCCACTAAGGGCAAGTCAGAGCATTGACAAGCATCCTGGGGTCAGGAATAGAGAGTTTCATTTACTAGGTATTAGCCACTAGAGAGAATTTTCTTTGGGTACAGACCAAATTCATAGACTTTGTTTTATTCTGGGTGTTGCCTCCATCTGTTTATTTCACCTTTTTTTTTTTAATTAAAGATTTTATTTATTTATTTTGACAGAGAGCGAGAGAGGGAACACAAGCAGGGGGAGTGGGAGAGGGAGAAGCAGGCTTCCCGCTGAGCAGGGAGCCCGACGTGGGGCTTGATCCCAGGACCCTGGGACCATGACCTGAGCTGAAAGCAGATGCTTAATGACTGAGCCACCCAAGCGTCCTTCACCTTTTTTTTTTTTAAGATTTTATTTATTTGAGAGAGAGCACACGAGAGGGAAGAGGGTCAGAGGGAGAAGCAGACTCCCCGCCGAGCAGGGAGCCCGATGCGGGACTCGATCCCAGGACTCCAGGATCATGACCTGAGCCGAAGGCAGTCGCTTAACCGACTGAGCCACCCAAGCGCCCTCACCTTTTTTTTTTTTAAGATTATATTTATTTATTTAGAGACAGAGCACAAGCAGGGGGAAGGGCAGAGAGAGAGGGAGAGAGAATCTCAAGCAGACTCTGTGCTGAGCGCAGAGTCTGACGCTGACTCAATCTCACAACCCTGAGATCGTGATCTGAACCGAAATTAAGAGTCAGGCACTTAACCGACTGAGCCATCCAGGTGCCCCTGTTTATTTCACCTTTTGGGCATTGATTATATAACATTGTACTGGGCCCTGAATTGTTAAGGCTGCTGCTGTTTACTTAGCAGGTATTTTGCCCTAGCTTATTTATAAGCTACCCCTGGACCTGGGCACCCGGGCACTAGGCAACAGTAACGGGTGCTGGGCTGGCCTCAAGCCCTGGCTTAAAGTGGGTATGTGCTAACATGCCATTTATTTCTTAGTTATAATAACAGTGTCTTTTTTTTTTTTTTTAAGATTTTATTTATTTCTTTGACAGAGAGAGAGACAGCGAGAGAGGGAACACAAGCAGGGGGAGTGGGAGAGGGAGAAGCAGGCTCCCCACGGAGCAGAGAGCCTGATGTGGGGCTCGATCCCAGGACCCTGGGACCGTGACCCAAGCCGAAGGCAGACACCCAACGACCAAGCCACTCAGGCGCCCCAATAACAGTGTCTTTTTATGGTCTTTTAATTTTGAGGGTTTTTGTTTGTTCTGCTAAATAACCTATTTTTATCTTAAAGCAGACTTATGAAACATAAATAATTCTTTCCCTGCACCTTTCTCAGGGCTATGACACACCGTTGCACTTTGCTTGTAAGTTTGGGAATGCAGATGTGGTCAACGTGCTTTCTTCACACCCTTTGATTGTAAAAAATCCAAGGAATAAATATGATAAAACTCCTGAAGATGTAAGTATCTATTAAAATGCTGTTACTGTAGTGTTAGACATGAAAATATGTGAAATTATAGTCTTGATCATAGTTACTGTGAAGTCACAGTACTGACTGTGTGAACGTGTTTGCCTCATGGGCACACCTTAGAACCATGATTACTGAGTAAGGTGCACTGTAAGAAGACACATCTGTAGAATCAGGAGGAAATGAACTGCCCATGTTTGCTGATTTTATTTTCCTGAAACTGGTGATCATTTGTTCTCAACAGCTCGTGGTTTTTGTTTTTTTTTTTTTTAAAGATTTTATTTATTTGACAGAGAGACAGCAAGAGAGGGAACACAAGCAGGGGGAGCGGGAGAGGGAGAAGCAGGCTCCCTGGGAGCCCGATGCGGGGCGCGATCTCCGGACCCTGAGATCATGACCTGAGCCGAAGGCAGACTCTTAACAGCTGAGCCAGCCAGGCGCCCTGAGCTCGTGGTTTTTTTTATCAAGTTCTCTCTGTGCATACCTTAGTTGACCAGGGAACCAGAGAATAGAGGAGGTGATTGGTGGTGGTGGTGATGGTGACGGTGCTGATGATGGGGATGGTGATGGTGGGGATGGTGGTGAGGGTGGGGATCGTGGTAGTGATGAGGATGATGGTGCTGAAAGCAGCTGACATGTGCTTAGCTCGTTGTGTACCAGGCGCTGTCCTAAGCCCCTCCTGGGTATTCTCACCTGACCCGTACAAGTCTTGTCAGGGTGGATATTGGCAGTTGAGCAAAATGTGTCTTAGAGAGGGCAGAGGTACATCTGTGCCTGTGAGGTGGGAGGGAGGTGGACCAGACAAGAACTGAGATGGGTGATTTGCCGCGTGCATTGGAGCTGCACCAGCCAGCCCTTTGAAATGGCATCTGTAAGGTTCTAACCTGGCAGAGATGCCACCCTTGTAGTTGGTGTGGCATACAAATAGTGCTCATTGTCTCTCATTTCATTGAGAGTACACATAAGCAAAAAGAGGTAAAATTCACCATTCTACATCTCAGAAATTACCGTTATTTTTCGTGTGTCTGACTCAACTTCTCATGTGCATTGGTATATATTTTCAGTATAAAATGGTATTTGGTAACCAGTATTATTAAAACATTTGCCATTCCTCACAATCAGTTACACATTTAAAAAAATAGTTGTACTACTTGCAGGGTACAGTGTAGTTGGTTTCTCTCGCAGGCTGGCAGGAGATGGTAATTTTGTGGTTCCTTCCTTATTTGAAGGTTACTGTTTTTTTTATTCTAGCAAAAGTGTTCTTGTTGCTACAGTTCTCTAAGGAAGAAAGGTAACTCCTGTAGTAGTAAGAATAAAACACTGTGTTGCATGCTAAATAGGAATTCTCTTTTAATCCAGCCAAACAACAGCAACAGACAGGCCCCCAGTCATTGGAGCTCATGGAGCTGAAAATTATAAGCGTGTCTGCCTGTCTCTGCCCTGACTGATAGTGCCTTTCCTTGCAAGAAAACTAGAATGTGTAGTTTAGCACAAACAAAGACAATAAAATTCACCCACAGAGTTTGTTCTTCTTGTCCTGACCCCTTCAGCGTTTATAGAACATTTTTGGAAGAAAGACTGTACTGTTTTGATTGTGGGCTTTATGAAATTTTCAGCATTAGGACACTATCCTTGCTTAGTTAATCTTAAAATTTGGTTTTATAAAATTATTTTAGGGATAAAATGTGACAAGGTATCGACTGTTCACATACTGTGTTTTTTAAAAATAGGTCATTTGTGAAAGAAGCAGAAATAAGTCTATGGAACTGAAGGAGCGGATTAGAGAGTACTTAAAGGGTAAGGTGGGGCCTGGTGCTTGGAGTGTGAGGACCGCCAGTGGGAAGGCCTTGGACTGCCTGAGCCTGGCCTTACACCGTGGGAGCAAGCTCCCCTCTCAGGGAGCCAGCCCTTCTCAGGGTGATCTGCTGCTGCCTGAACCCCCAGCCCACATGCCAGTTGTCATATAAATCCTCCTTTGAAGCCTTGAACTTTTCTGGGAGACGGCAAGTTGTCTGTCATTTGACTGTTGCTCATGGCATCACCCCATAATCTCTGTCGGTATCACACGTGGCAGGTCCCTCTGGTCCCTGCTCCCCGAGCACAGCCTGCATGTTGGCAGAGTGGAGGTGGGAGGAGCTCTTTGGTCTGGCGTTTGCTTGGCTTATCAGTAGCTCCCTGTCTGCCCTTCCATGTGCCCCTTCTGCACCACGGCCTGTCTCTCCTTTAACGATTCTCAGGCTCCCACTTAGAATAATCTTGTTCACACAGGTCCTGCCTCTCAGTCTTTTTAGTACGTGGGGGTAAAGGGGTGTTTGCTGCTCCTCTTCCTTCCTTTTATTTTTCCAGTGGAGGAAGAATGTGGGGCTAGTTAAGTGAGTCTGGCAAAAACTGGCCTCTCACCCAGAACCTCCAGCTCCAGAGCTCCTGCAGCCTTGCCATCACCGGATCGCTTGCAGAGTGGTGTTTACCGGGCTATTTACCAGATGCCTGACACAGCCACTGAGGTGAGCATCCGCCCAAGCAGTTGCCTTACCCGGGGTGTCTCCTCCCCCCAGGCCACTACTACGTGCCACTCTTGAGAGCCGAGGACACATCGTCTCCAGTGATTGGGGAGTTGTGGTCTTCAGACCAGACAACCAAGACCTCTCACATCGGCCATGGTGGAGGCGGCCCCGGAGACCCTGTTCTGACCTTGCGAGCCTTTGCAGGGCCCCTGAGCCCATCCAAGGTGAGCTACTGTAAAAGCTTCTGGAAGCAGCTCCTGGCTGTCTGCACCGGAAGTGCTGGGTATTCCAGCTCTTGCTTTGTGTTTGGTCTTGAGGCCACGCCTCGTGGAATCCCAGTGAGCTGGGACGAGGTTTGAGGAATCTGCTGTCTTGACCCTGTTCCTCACTGGCGAGCCAGGGTGCATGTGGTGGTGAGCCCACACTTCAGAGAAGTGAAGTTCACCTGGGCTAACCCACCATCATCACCTGGTTCTTCTGTCCGTATCAGTGGCCCTTCTCGTGGCACATGCCGGTCTAGCTGGGCTGTCCAGTCCCATATTCCTGGATGTGTATTGTCCCTAGGAACTTTGCTGTGCAAACTCTGAAGTTCACCTTCTGGGCTGAGGTATTTCATACACGGTGTGTCATCTTTCTTGTTAAAGATTTTAAAGGGGTGCCTGGATGGTTTGGTTCGTGGAGCGTGTGACTCTTGATCTTGAGGTTGTGAGTTCGAGCCCCACGTTGGGTGTGGAAATTAATGAAAGATAAAATCTTAAAAACAAAAACAAAAAAACCCTCAAATACCTAACACAAGACCTACTGTCTTAACAAAATTTAAAAATGATAATTTTATTTTGGGCGCCCGGGTGGCTCAGTTGTTAAGCGTCTGCCTTCGGCTCAGGTCATGATCCCGGGGTCCTGGGATCGAGCCCCACATCGGGCTCCCTGCTCCGCGGGAAGCCTGCTTCTCCCTCTCCCACTCCCCCTGCTTGTGTTCCTGCTCTCACTGTCTCTCTCTCTGTCAAATAAGTAAATGAAATCTTTAAAAAATACCTATTTTATTTTTTAAAGATTTATTTGAGAGCAAGAGAGCAGGGGGAGGGGTAGAGGGAGAGGGAGAATCTCAAGCAGACTCCCCACTGAACGAGGGGCCTGACATAGGCCTCGATCCCACAGCCCCGAGACCATGACCTGAGCCAAAACCAAGAGTCAGATGCTCAACCAGCTGCGCCACCCAGGAGCCCCGGTGTTAATAATTTTAATTAAATAGTTATTTGCAGTTATAGAAGTGTCTCCATAAACAGGTGTTATCAGTGAGGGTTAGAAAACTCTAATATGAGTGGCTTTTCCTCTTGTGTGATGGGAAAGTGACTTGAGGCCCTCAGTGTGCCAGCTCTGAGCCTCACAGCCCAGCCTGGGCCACTGGAAGGGAGCAGGGCTGCTCCCCTATGGAGACTTGCCAGAGCCCCTTTGTGCCGCTGTCATAATGTGGCCCTGAGGTCTGTCCAGCTACCACACAGGAGGGCATGATGCCCAGGGTGTGTGAGGAGGAGGAGAGATGCCAGGAGGCACTCAGCTGGCTCTGTGATGCTGGTGTTCCTGTAACTTGGGGGCATAGCACAGCTCAGTACATTTTCTCCTCAGGCAGAAGATTTTCGCAGACTCTGGAAAACGCCACCTCGAGAGAAAGCAGGCTTCTTTCACAATGTCAGGAAGATGGATCCAGAAAGAGGCATCGAGAGGGTGGGAAGGTACTGGCTGGCTTAGTATGAAGGGACAGGAGCTGAGTGGCAATGTTGTTTTGTACGCTGCATGCCTATATGTTGGTTGAGGACAGAAACCAGTTACAACTGCAAAATAATCATTCCTGGGAAGTGTTTATGGGGTTGGGGTAGGGGGATGTGAAGCCTTTTCATTGAGGTCTGATTCCTGCAAACATTGCACACAGTGTGTAGCAAAGGTGTCCGCCACAGCGGTCCCTCTCCAGGCGGAGACTAATGGGAAGTGTGTCCAGGGTGTGGCAGCGTTTTGTTTGATGGGCCATACGGTGGATGTCTCCTTAGCAGTAAAGCAGGAAATAAAACACAAGAGGTGGGTGTGGCTAGCAGCTACTAGTAAAAAGTCCCTGAAAGGTGATTTTCCCATAGTGAAGAATCTAAATTACAGTGTAATCAAATAAAGCTACTTTGAATTGTTCTAGAACTTTTTCTCAAAATATAGTTTGAGAAATACAGTTTCAGGTTTACAACTTGAACTTGATAAGGACTTCAAAGTTTTATGTGCCTGAGCCAAACCAGAATCCTCTCTAACCTTACACAGTTGTTTTAAGGAAACAGGAAGGCTGGTCTTTAGCTTGTGGTGCCAGTGGGGTGGTTGAAGCCCCCTTCTTTTGCCACGACTTTAGTGTGTTCCATGTGGTGGTCCATGACAGAAACCCTGCTTAGTCTTGCCCTGCTTGAGAAAATGCAAAGTACTATTTTAGCCCCAAATTTAAAAATAAAAATTGTAACTAAGATTACAGGTATTGTTTGGCACTTCCAGCATAAAGTGGCTGTTTTCTGTGTAGTCAGTTCTGTGAGTTTGGTGTTTTACACCTCGTTTTCCAACTGATGGATTGTACTTACTCTTGCAGGGAGCTGGCTCATGAGCTGGGGTACCCCTGGGTCGAATACTGGGACTTTCTGGGCTGTTTTGTTGATCTGTCTTCCCAGGAGGGTCTGCAAAAACTAGAAGAATATCTCACTCACCAGGAAGCAGGCAAAAAGGCCCAACAGGACTCAGGAGCAAATGAGGCCTATCGTCAGGAGAGCCCCTCTGCCTTTGGTAAGGACACGCAGATGTCTGTAGGTTCTCGGGACTCGGACCCTGTCCCGTGTCCGCGGACCAAGAAGTGGGTCCATGTGAAGAGCAAGCACCTGCTGCTTCTGTCGGCTGCTCATGTTCTCAGCCCACTGGTGTCCTTGCAAGTTAGATGGGAGGTACCAGCCACTGTCACGTCCCACGCGTGCCTACCCTTGACCTTGGCTTCCTCCTCATTTTCCTGCCTTTGAAGGTGGGGCGCTGGACACTGTTGTTTCTGGGTGCAGGGTCCTGCTTGGCTTTTCCCAAGGGCAGCGCAGGCATCTTTCTGGGAGTCTTAGGAGGTGGATCTGAAGGAGAGGGCGGTTTGCTACTGGTCCTGGGGATTTGCGGCTGTACCACGTGACCCTTGCCGACTGTGTCGCCCGCTCTGAAGAGCTGCTCTTTCTCTTCCTTATAGGCCGTGCCCAGAAGTGCAGCAATTCCATCTCTGTGAGGGCGTTTCTGGATGAAGACGATGACTTGAGCTTGGAAGAGATTAAAAATCGACAGAACACGGCTAGAAACAACACCCAGCCCACAGTTAGCGCTTTTGGGGACTCGAAGTGTGACATCCTTCCCTTGGAGCAGGAGACCAACCTTATAGAAGCCTCCACCCTGACCAGTCCCCACAGCAGCAAGAATGGGTTCTGTAGCCCCCTGAGCGGCAGCAGGACCCTGGGCAGGAAGAGGCCAGAGGCCCCCAGCGCAGGGGAGGCTCTCATCTCACCGGTCTCAGGCTTAATGGTCAAGTTGGATAAATTGAATTTGCAAGATCTAGAAAGTAATTTTTCTAAGACACCAAGTAAAACTATGAAAACTAGAGAAAAGAAGAGCTTGACATCAAGAGTGGATGCAGTCGAGAGTGACTTGTTAGAGCCGCCTGCTGCTGACACACTTAGAAACAACCAAACCAGGACAGAAAGCGAAATGTCAGCCAAAATGGCAAAGATACGTCTGGGTCCCGACACTCCTGTGCACGAGGCTCAGCAGAACTGTGGTTCCGTGTCCTCAGAGCCCTCAGGGATCCCCGCTACGAAGGAGCCTGTCCAGAGGCTCTTCCTTTTTGGGTATGGTGGGCTGTGTGCACATGCGGGAGGCCCTGGGAGTGGGCGTGAGCTCATGTGGCACCGTCCCAGTTTTCAGACCCTTCTCTAGCCTCAGCCTGGTTGGACGAGCTTTTCTGGCTCCCGTCCCTTTCATGAGATTGTAGTTCTTGGTGCTCTCTTGCCATCTTCCAAGTTGGTGGGAGACGTGCTCTCCTTTCCAGCTTAGCCTCCCATCTTGCTCTCCCCGCTGGGGAAGTAGTCCTCCGCAGAACGACCGGAACTGTGCCAAGAACGCAGTGTGTTTTAGAAAGAAAGACCATCCTGGGGTCATCTCAGCCTCCCTGGGACGGGCCGTCTGGGTCAGCCTTCTGGTCAGTGACCCTGGAGGTGGAGACACTCGGTATTGGGTCCACCGCTCCCCCTGTGGGACAGTGCGTCCTGTCTGCCACCATGGCCTCTGTCCCTCCACAGCCCGCACCACGGCCCCGACTGCTGGTGACAGAGACGGATGCCTGCCCTTCTGCTCCTGGGCTGGGCTCTTGAGTAGTGGTGTTGGAAGTCTTTTTAATCACGAGTGTTCCTGCTTTTTCTTTCCCTTTTTCTGACTTGTAGAGAGGAGCCGTCAAAACTGGACCGAGATGTTTTGGCAGCTCTGGAGTGTACAGACGTGGACCCTCAGCAGTACCCAGCTGTCCACAGATGGAAGAGTGCCATCCTGTGCTACTCCCCCTCTGACAGACAGAGGTCAGTGGTCCTGCGGGGTAACCTGTCGTACACAGGGCTTGTGGGTAGTTGGCTTCCAGACGGTCCAGTTGTGATTCACATGTTTTCATGTAGTGGTTCATCTGGAACACTGGTTAGCCAGGCTGACGTGCAGCTCCCGCCGTGGCCGCAGCTGGCGGCACCCTGCACAGGCAGGAGGTGTGTAGTTGCCTGGAAAGCAGAGGGGTGCTGCTGACGAGGTGGGGGTGCGGGATGGAAGCAGCTGGGAACCCTGGTCAGGGCCACATGGGACGCGTGTGGAAAATCGTATGTTCTGTGAATCTTCAGGGCTCGTGGTTCTGAGGTTCACAGCACCTCTTCTGGAACCAGGTGGTCCGCCAGAGCTTGGGTGCAGGGACTGTTATCACCGTTGATGCTGACAGACCTTTCTTGGTTTCCTCAGTTGGCCAAGTCCTGCGCTGAAAGGGAAGCTGGAGTCTCAGCAGCTGGATCTTGGTTGCCCCCACAGCTGCAGCCCGGGGAGAAGCCCTGGGAAGCCTGGGCCTGCACCCCACTCCCCGGGCCTGGGCAGCCCTGGGCGCTATAGCCCCGCAAATGGGAGCCACCTCCGCAGAATGGCGCGCCTGGCCCAGCTCACAGCCTTGTAGAGCTGGCGCAAGCTGCTGGGCGTCCCATTGTCTTTGTTTTTAAAGGAAGAAGGGTAATGTGTTTAATGCTAAAATTTACCAAAAAGAATATATTCTGATTAATTTATTAGTCCTCATTTTGAGAGTAGAAAATTTTTAGAAAATGCAAATGTTTTGTATAAAATTTAGTTTTCTGGTGTTTTGGGAGAAGTTGATGGAAGCAAATCCAGTTACAAACTTTCTGAAAATTGTCAGTGTGTGACGATGTGGACTTAAGTTCGCCGCTCCCAAGCGTAAGACGCCATTCCCATTGTGTGTGCACCAGAAACCCAGGTGAATGCCGGAGCTGGGCTGCCAGTAGCTGCACTTGCTTCAACTCCGTTCTTAATGACAAAGATGAATTTAGTGCCATCTTCCTTTTCTGGGAAGGGTCTCTGACTTTTTAGTTCCTGATGGAAAATCTTTGTTTTGCCAGTCGGTCCCAGTGGGTTCGACCAGTTAATAAGGTGGATGTCTCGGAGTAAACGAACCTGGAGATGACTTACACTTGCAAGTTTGGGTCATTAAAAACATTTAAACTAGTGTCCAGAAGATAAAACTAGCTTTTCTCTGAGGAATAAATCCTCTGGTCCATGGGAGTCCTGGGAATGGTCCCAGCCCTTGACAGACCAGCAGCCCTAAGGAACCTGCCCTTCTTGTTACTTCGTTTAGTTGCCGGGGTAGTGCCAATAAAATGATCTTTTAAGTTCTCTGGTTTTGAGATTTATTGCCTATTTCCAAATTCAGTTCCTTTGGATTTCCTTTATAAAAGAGTGTTGTGTTTTAGTACAGAAACTAGAGATTTATCTTTGAGTTCTGGTCAGTTACCTTACTGCATTTATTTTAGCTTCCTCTTGGCCATGACCTTCTGGGGGGGGTCTGCCTGGAGCATGGGGGTCACCTTAGAACCACTGCCGTGATTGATACCCAAAACTACACACCTGAGTTGAGGGCTAACTTCTCTCCGGTGCTCTGTGAACATTTCCAGTGTTTGATCCAAAATGAAAAGCTCTACCAATTTTTGCTAAATTCAGTGCCTTTTGTAAATCATTTTTTATTTTCCTGAAACTTGCTTTTTGCGAATGTATAGTGATACTAAGTAGGCGTGAGATTTTTGTTGTTTATAAAAATTCTGAATCGGAACTTGTGTTTAAAAAAAATTTATTTCTTTCATGTGCTAAGAAGAGACAGGTCAGGAATATTGGAATCAAGATTTAGATTTTAAAATTTAAAAGGTGGTTACCCAGGGTGTTTTTACTTGTGTAATGATCTGGATGTAACAGAAAAATACATTCTATTCTAAAAGTCAGTGGCATTTATAAAAGGCATCTTTGTTCTCAAAAGAAATTAGAATACAGATAATACGTTCACTGTTTTCTGTAAAATCCTGTTTCGTTGTTGTAAATATTCAGATGGAAATTAAAAGTGTTTCTGTCCAAATTTTGCAGACTGTGGTTCTTGTATTCTGAAGGTTAGGTTATCTTTGCCTGTTACTCCATTTGTTTATATAAGGTGGCCCTGGCCCCAGCGAATGCATTATCACGTGTCTTAAGGTGATTTTGCATTCTTTTTTAAGATACTTCATAAAATAAATTATTAAAACCATGTGGTAATAATTCTAAGCTTTCAGAAAGACTGCTCTCGGCGCCTAGGCAAAATGCCGTTTTTAGTAAAATCTTTAGTGTTGGGCGCCTGGGTGGCTCAGTCGGTTAAGCGGCTGCCTTCGGCTCAGGTCATGACCCTGGAGTCCCGGGATCGAGTCCCGCATCGGGCTCCCTGCTCGGCGGGGAGTCTGCTTCTCCCTCGGACCCTCCCCCCTCTCGTGCTCTCTCTCATTCTCTCTCTCTCAAATAAATAAAATCTTCAAAAAAAAAAAATCTTTAGTGTTGTAATGAAACAGTATGTTACTCTGACAGTGGTGAATTTGCTGGTTTTTTGGCCCTTTTCTTTCCTAAGATGGTTGTGAAAAACTTGAACTTTCAGTTAAGCTAGCACCAAATTTCATAATTGCCCTTGGAAATGAGAAACCTTTCTTGTGATGTTACTTCTTCAGTTCAGAAGAGGCGAACACTGGGCCACAGTGGGGTGGTGCTGCGGCACCAGCCACAAGGCACGCAGGAAAGCTCTCCAGTCCTGGCCTGGGGACAGCCGCCACCAAGGCGTTGTAGGGTGAGTGCCCACCCCATGGGGCAAGTGTCCGTTTGCAGCTGTCTTGGCAGTCTCCCCAGTGGGAGCTGAACCTGGTCCCTGTATGCAGAGGGCAGGGAAAGACCAAAGAAAGGGCCAGGCCACTCCAGCTTGGGAGGTGGCAGGTTTCATAAGAACTTACATACTAGGCTCGTCTTGGGTGGCAAGATGAATAGATCCGTGCCTCCACACTCCCAGTCTGAAGAGTTTATATAGAAGCCCTTCCTGGCTCAGCCCCAGCTCACCATCTCAAGGCCATGTCCTTGGAGCAGCCTCTGGGACCAGACAGGTGAGCAGAATCCACATCCAAGGATGGGAGGCTCCTGGGTCAACTGGCAGGCACATCTTTCTGAGGCCCTTCCTCCTGAACAGCAAGGACCACAGACAAATCCTCTTGAATAATTGTGGGGTGTTTGCAGCCCCGTTCACGGCTTGGCAGTCTGTGGGATTACGGCCTTGACAGGCTGTGGCTTCGGATGCCACCGCTCACTGCCCTGTCGCCCTGCGCTGGGTCTGCTTGCCGGGCTGTTCGAGGCACACAGTTTTCCTCGTCTGATGTTTTGCATTTGTGCACCAAACTTGTAAGGGTTTTCTGGTTTACAGATTGCACTCATGCTCCTTTCCTATCTCCGAAGAAAATATTTTGGAATAAACAGCACAACATCATAGGAACCAACTGCTCTGTTCCCACTGACGTCAGTTCCGGTCCCTCATGTGACACAGGTGTCTGATTTGCAGGCTTCATTTTGGCCAAACTCAGGGTTGCTGACATCTCAGAAGTCTTCAGTCGTCTCTCCCACCTCAGGTAAGTCTCCATCTTGACATCAGTGGGCCCGTGACCCCATGTCAACACCCACCTCTTGCTCCTCGGCTGCATCCCCCCATGTGGGCTCATTTTCAGTTTCCAAAATGCTGCCCTGCTTCTCAAAGGTCGAGTGAAATGCTGCCATAAAGGCAGATCTGAAGGGCTGCCTGGGTGGCTCAGTCAGTGAAGCGTCTGCCTTCGGCTCAGGTCACCAGCCCAGGGTCCCGGGATCGAGTCCCGCATCGGGCTCCCTGCTCCGCGGCGAGTCTGCTTCTCCCTCGGACCCTACCCCACTCATGTGCTCTTTCTCAAAAAAAAAAAATCTGAAGAAAAAGGCAGATCTGAAGACAGTGCAGAGGCAGCTGCACAAACCCCTTGAGGAAAGGGGTGCCTGCCACCTCCACCTTCAGGCGTGTGGTCCCAGGGTCCAGGGCTCAGGCTCAGGCTCAGGGTGGGCCACCTGTGTGGCCCTTGCCTTCTTGGGCCTCCTTCCCACCTGAGGTCAGAGGTGTGCTGCCTACTTCTGTGCTTTGAGAAGTTGGCACAGCCCCTGGCTCACTTGTCAAAACTGTCTAGAAAGTGGTGCATGGCTGGTGCCGGTGGAAAGCCATTTGTCTAGCTCACTGTCCTGGGTCCGGGCCTTGGCCCCTGGTGAGTGGGCGCCTGGTGAAGCCATCAGCCCTGAGAACACAAAAGACCACGGAAAAGAGCGTTCTGCCACTGCAACTGTTCCAGCAGGTCTGGGGCTGCTGTCTGTTGCGCGGCACGGGTTTCTGTTTTCCTGAAAACATTCACAATCAGTACTTTGAGAAATCAGTAAAATAAAATTTTTATTTTGCAGTTATTTCCAAAGTTACAGAGAAATGGATCAAATGTCCCAATTAGTTGCACTGATTGCAGAAAATGTTCATAACCACTTCATAAAAATTGTAGTTTTTCCTAAATTAACAGAATATTTGGGATGGACATATCACATCTAAGGAGTTTAATCCGTAAGCAGAAAGGATTAATGGCCAGAGGCGAAGACCGAAGAGGACGCCGGGCTGTCCGGTCACCACCCAGCACCTCCCTCGCCTGCCAAGGTGCGGCTGGTGTTGCGAAAGGCCCAGTAGCGTCAGAGGTGCAGGACCCTGGCCTGAGACACTGGTTATCGAAGCAGGAACCCAGATGAGGAGAATCTGTAGTTGACAAATTTAAGTGATAAAAGGGTCTTAAGAAAGGAGAAGAATGTACAACAAGAAGTTCTGAACGGAAGCCCTGGCGGCCCCTCCTTGGAGCCTGGAGGGGCTCGTGTGGCCAACTGTGGTCACGACCAAAGACGCTCGTGTGGGCTGACCGCGGTCCCCACAGACGACACGAGTGAGGCCTCGTCCTGGGAGACAAGGCAGAAAACCCCAAGAAAGAAATCAGGCCCGTCTGCTCGGAACAATGCCCTTTTCCATCCCGGGCCGGAAGTACAGACTGAAATGCCCCATTTTAGTTATTTTGGATATTCGTCGTCCTTCTTCACTGTCGTCCTGGAGAAGTGTGATGGAACCGCAGTGCAGCCTGTGGAGGGAAGACAGGGAAGGAGCCGTGTCCTTGGCAGCACCCACGGGAGCCACGGGGGGACTGAGGAGAGCGGGGCCTCCAGGCAGCCCTCAGGAGCGGGAGATCTTGTCCGGAGGCATGAACCCCGTGTCCCCGAGGGTCCTGAGCGCCACTCGGCCATCTGGCCGGACCACCAGGTGGGTGATGCTGCCATTGTTGAGAGACAGGCGGAGCCAGCCTTCTGGAGGAAACTGCAGCGCCCTGGAAGGAGAAAGAACATGCTAGAACGGGGCTCTGTCACCAAAACAGGCTGGGGCCAGGGCAACGCTAACAGCCCCCAACCTCAGTTAAGGTCTCGGAGCAGACTTTCTTGGGGCTGGGGCCCATGTAGGTAAGTCTGTCTCCTGTTTTCAAGCAGGGGGCTTCTCAGAAAGGAGCTGCTGGGCTGATGCCATCCCATCAAATCAAATAAGGGGCATGGTGACGGCCCAGCCCCTTTGGGTCAGGGGATCGACCCAACTCAAGATGGGCATGTGAGTCAGAAATCCATGGCTTCTTACAAGTGCGTGCAACTGAACTTCCAGTGTAACCAAAAGGGGGTGGGGGCAGTGCCACGGATCCGCTCCGGACCCGTGCTCCCCTAGGAACAGGGTGGTGTAACCCACAACCCGAGCCTTTCCTTGCTCTCACACTTCCTAGGTGCAATAGTTGCTGAAAAGCCCAGTATCCTCATGGCTTCCCCAAGTCATCAGACGTCCTTCATGCCCTAAATCTCTGCACAGAGGAGGGGCATCCCCGTGGCTCACCCTGCAGCCTTGGCAACAACTACCTTCATGCTGCTTTTTCGAGTCTTCTCCATGTCTCCCTCACAATTCCCAGAATGCCCTCACGTATCGTGACAGGGATGCTCCGGCTCCTAGCCCTTATGGCACACAGGTCACCTCTACTCCAAGCCCCCGCATACTTCTGGTGTTTTCAGCATTGGGGTCACTTCTAGTGGCTGCTCAGGTCGGCCTGCCCCAGGGTGTGTTCTCACATGGGGTTTCCGCAGAGCAGAGACACCCAGAGCAGCTATCAGGGAGGAGTATGGGATGAGCACAGGGGCTCTGAGACTGTGCCTTCTCGCAGCGCTTTGGTTTGGAGGGTGTGGAGCCCCGTCTGAGGCCCAGCCCTTTCCCGCAGCACCCCACCTGGCCTGGAGCCCTGTGAGCAAGCTGAGAAGCCTGGCTCCTGGCATCCCTGTGCCCCCTGCCTTGGATGTCCTGGGCTTCTCACCAGAGGCCGTGCATGTGACACTGGAGGGGAAATGGCCTCCCTTCATCCCCCGCCCCGCAGCCCTGACAACAGGCTCAAGGGTCAAGCATGGTGAGCAGGGACCCTGAGCCTGGATTTGGAGGGTTTCACAGGCCAGCCGGCAGGCTGTGCCCTGTGTCCTGCCACTGTCAGGCACCGTCACACGACAAGAGAAAATCCCTCAGCTGTTAAAATGCCTGACACACACTTTCTAATGGATCGAGAGGGTGGCTGGGGTTCCAGTCATTTCACATTTTGCACTAAGTGAGCTTTGGTCAAACACATAAGCACCCAGCTGGCCTAACTGCCTCCAGGGCCCACTGGCCCGTGGCTGCACCTCAGGGCAGGTGTCACTCAGCAGGCTCTGGAAGCTGCATTAGTGCCAGGAAGTGAGGCAGGTCCAGAGGACACAGGACACAGGAGCCTCCTTCTGGGGGCCCAACAGCCAGAGCAGCAACATGACCAACACGGTGATGGGTTATAACCCACAGTGCCAAATCCATAATCCTACAAATAAATGAACGGAGAGTAAGAGTGAGCGCCTATAGAAGAATTCCAATTAACAAATGAGAACAGAATGAGAGAAAGGCAAAACCATCATTAGGCAAGCGCCACCACGGTATCTGCTGTGGCAAGACCCACCGACAGGGGCTAAATTCAGTTGGTATAAGTTGGAGGGAAGGAGGATTTGCACTGTCTCCCAAGACGCTTACCAACCACCAAGGGGGCAAACACGACTGTACAGTGTGAGATGTCCAGCACACAGTGCCTTAGCCAAGTGACCACGTCAGCATCACCCAGAACGTGCCACTGACTTGGGGCACCCCGACCCGCCTGGACTGCATCTGTGTTGTTCCCGCCAACAATGCATAATCGTGAGGAACTTCAAACTGCCATTCTACCAGAAGGCTGACTAGGGCCTCCTGGAAAGATGAGCCGGCAGAGGCTGGCGCGAGGGAAGGTGGGCCAGGGAGCCATGTGTCGCCCCTCACCGGCACACAATGTAGCGGATGACGTTGGCATGGCAGATGAAGATCTCATAACTGTCCTCCTGCTGCTTAGCATCGGCCCGGTGGATGTAGTTCCGGAAGGCAGCCTCGATCCGGGCTCCATCTTCATAATACTGCTGGGGGCAGGGTAAGGACCCTTAAGTATGGAGGCAGCATGCAGGCCACAGGTGGAGGGATATGGGGAGAGTGGGCCAACGGGAGCGGGGTGGGGGATGCTCCCTGGGGGAGTAGGGGTTTTACCACAGCCTCCGGTTTCCAGTGGGACACAGGTGGGTCAGGCTCGATGGGGGCGCCTTCTCTTAGCAGGTCTGTGCTGACCTTGCAGACACCTGCCGGAGAAGCAATGACTCAGTGCTGCTCCTTCCGGAGAAGCTGCCCAGGGCCCTCTGCTGAAATCCTGCTGCCCGGGGACCTGGGGATGCCCGGCACTCACCTGGCAGGTGTTTGCTGATGATATCAGTGGTTTCTATTGCACGGGTCATGGACGAATGGACAATTTTATTAAACTTCAACCCCAAGCTTGCAAGTCGGAGCCCAGTTAGTTCAGCCTGTTCGCGACCTTGAAAATGAAAAACACCAGAGAATTACATGTTGCTGAAGCTCCTCTTTTGTTTACTTCACAAATACTCCAGTCGTTACCCAAGTACCATTAGGGCTGGGGGACAAGGTGGGCAGGCCCTCCTTGGGGCTTGGGCCTAACCGGGGGGCCAGGCAGTCAACAGGTAAAATCAATGAGATAATGCAGTTACCCTCAGCCCCATACAGAAGAAATGTTAAACAGTGACCAAGGTTGAGGATCACTGAAGTCTGGGTAGGGTCCTGTTACTATTTCTGGGTCCTTCATGCCACTTTTACTCAATTTTGTCCAAAGATTGAGTTGCAAAGTGCCACTGACCTACCAGCTGTGCAATCATCAGAGATACCAACATGTAAAGACCCAACGGCCTCAGCATTACTAAGTACAGCATTACTAAGTACTAAGTACAGACTGCGTGCAAACACAGATCTTTTTTCTCAAATATATATCTTAGAATCTGGTTGAAAATGCCCTCAGCAAGTCAGTTTCAGCTGCATGCGGTAGCACCTTGGACGTGGCTTCACTGCTCATGCGGCACAGCAGGCTGGAGAACAGGCTGCTAAACCCTTTATACCATCTGAATTTTTTAGTACATGCACAAGTGGGTCATATCCTGTCCAACAAAGAAATCTTTACAAACTTAAACTCTATCTCAGACCACCCTGTGCTTCCTCTCCTAGGAATTTCTTCCACGGATGTGCTTGGCACGCCGGCACGAAGACCACGGCGGACGTGCATGCCCAGCAGTGCTGCGCATGGTGGCAGGACTCCGCGATAAGCAGCACTTCTGCCAGGGGGATGTGAGAGCTGCTATCACTCAATCTCGTCTGTTTACCCTTATGAAGCCGACTTTAAACAGATCTGCAGCTGCTGAACAGAAGGATCTTTAGCAACAGGTTAGGTCGAGCCAAACAGGGTATACACGGTACGCCACTTGCAGAGCATGAGTACAGAACACCTCTGCTGTGCTTTGGATCTGATCACCTGCGAGATCCACCATATATTTTTTTAAAGTTGAGGATGTTTTCAATGCCCGTCTTGTGTCAGTTAGGCTGATGATCACTGTTAATGACAATTCTTTTTTAGATTTTTTTTTAAAGATTTTTTATTTATTTGAGAGAGAGAATGAGAGATAGAGAGCATGAGAGGGAAGAGGGTCAGAGGGAGAAGCAGACTCCCCGCCGAGCAGGGAGCCCGATGCGGGACTCGATCCCGGGACTCCAGGATCATGACCTGAGCCGAAGGCAGTCACTTAACCAGCTGAGCCACCCAGGCGCCCGTTAATGACAATTCTTGAATCTAGGCCAAGCCCCTGACATAGGTCCAAAGGGATGGGTGTCAGTTGGGGCTTGAGCCCCAGCACGTACCCAGGGGCGTCAGAGTGCGGTCCTTTTCCAGGGAGGCATCCACATGGTACTGGGAGTGCCTGATGAGGAAGATGTGTCGCGTGGCCTTGGCTTTGCAGTGGTCCAGCCTGGATGCCAGTTCTTCTTCTCCAGAGTCCAGGTTCCTCTTCCGCAGGTTGACCAGGGACAGTGGTTCTCGCCTGATGTTGAAAATGAGAGGTGTGTCCTTGTGACGCCCACTCACAAGTCAGCCTCGAGTATTTCCGACAAGACAGTATGTCCATCTTGGGAAAGCGCAGGGACAAGACAATGCCCTTTGCACTCTGCTCTCTGCTGCTGGCCCCGAGAGCCCATCCTCTTGGACCACATTTCATTTACTGCACAGAGCTCAGTGCCTGGCCTGTTCCGGGTGATCAAATGCAGAAGCGAAGCCCTCGTGCAGCTTGTATTCTAGTGAGGAGACTGATTAAAACAGCCAGGCGATGAGTGGTGTGCAGAAAACAAAACCGGGTAACAGGAAGGGGCAGCTGGGGGAGTGCCCATAAGGCCAGTGTGGCCTCGCTGACGCAGAGCCTGCAACTGTGCTGTCCAACGCCAGCCACTGGCCATGTGGCTACTTAAACTCAAAATAATGAAAATTAAACAAAAATATTGCTCCATTTCCCCAGTCACACTAAGTACATTTGGAATGTCTACTGGATGGCACTCCTGGAAGGTTGAGGAGGAGCTGAGGGAGCAGTGGGGGGTGAGGCCGTGGGGGGCACCAGTAGCCACATGCTGAGAAACGGCCAAATCTTATGAAGACAGGCATGTCTGGTGGCTCCCAGAACTGAAATTAATAAAAGCTAATGGTCTGTGGTATGGGCAGAGCTAGGAAAAGACTGTCCTCAGCTGGGACAAAGCTGTGACAAGGTAAGTTTTGAGGGGAACAGTGGCAACTCAGGGGTCCTGCTGGGCGAACCTGGGGTGCCCTAATACAAACAGGCTGAGAAGCCACACCGGAGCCCAGGGCTGGGCCCGAGAAGACATCTGGGCACTACAGGCACAGACACAGAAAGCCCAGACTGGATGAGGTTCTCCAGGAAGAGGCTGGACATTTCACCAGATGAAGCTCTAGAACTTTCTAGCACAGCCAGCCTCCCCCTTCATAAACCGAGACTTGGTGAGCAAATACAGTATGTCAGTTTCAACCAATACAGCTAGAGTCCAGTGCTGCTTCAAATAAGTCCTTTAATCTCACAGTGAATATTTCCTTAAAAAAAAAACTAAGAAATTCAGAAGACTGTACTGACGTTTGAAAAAGAGACTATGACCCTGGTTGAATCATGAGAAAAGCAGACACATCCCAATTGATGGGCATACTATAAAATTCCTGATTACCACTCCTCAAAACTGTCATCAGTTTTGATGTCAAGGTCATCAAAACAAGGAAGGCTGAGAAACTGTCACACCCAAGAGAAGCCTGAGGACACATGACTAATTGTCATGTGGGATCCTGGAAGAGACAACAGACAACAGCTGAAAACTGAGGAAATCTCAGAAAAGCATGAATGTCAGTCAATAATAACATACAGATATTAGTCCACTGATTGTGACCATTACACCATACTAGCATTACAAGATGTTAGTAAAGCAGGGGTAGAGTATATAAGAACTCTTATCTTGCCAATTTTTGTATAAATCTAAAATGGTTCGAAGATTTTTTTTTTTTTTTTAATTAAAGATTTAAAACAAAGAATACTAGGGGCGCCTGGGTGGCTCAGATGGTTAAGTGTCTGCCTCCGGCTCAGGTCATGATGTCGGGGTCCTGGGATTGAGCCCAGGGATCGGGGTCCCTGCTCAGCGGGAGCCTGCTCCTCTCTCTCTCTACTGTGCCCCCTGCTTGTGTTCTCTCTCTCTGTCAAATAAATAAATCTTAAAAACAAAAACAAAAACCAAAGAATACCTAGGAAGTTCCTGATACAACTAGGCTGCCAGTAAATTCTGTGCCCCTCATTCAGAGTAAAGTAGGGAGGGCGAGCTGGGATCGGATAAACCGCCCACAAGGGCCACTCCCAGACTCCGGAGCAGTGCTGTCCAACAGAAACACAACACTGGCAACATATGTACTTCAAAACTTCCAAGAAGCTACATTTAAAAACTAGAAAGAACAGGTGAAATTTCAAAAATTCACTTTATTTAATCCAACGTATCAACAATACTATCACTGCCACACATAAACAATATAAAAAAATCTGCACTGCTTTGGTTTTTAGATTTAAGTTCGTTAACATCAAGTAACACTAAAGAACGTTTCCTGATCCCAGGTGCCACTTTTCAAGTGCTCAATAAGCACGTGTGGCTTGTGGCCACGCAGCGACCCAAGACCTGGAGGCTTCCGTTCCTATTCAAGACGTCTAGCCATGTCCTGGCCCATCTTCCCTGCAGAGAGTTCCCTTTAAAGACCGGGCCGTCACCCTCCGGCCCCCGTCCACCCTTCTCCCAGCTGCGAGGCAAAGATGGGGTCAGGGCGCCCCCGTCCAAGCCGAGCGAGGGAACCCGGGCTGGCAGCCTACAGGCAGGGCCGACCCTCCACCCAGGCCCGAAAGCGGCCACCCCGACCGCCCCGCCAGCCAGGCGCTGTCCCGGGCACCACGGCCCTCCTTTCCTCCCCACGACCCTCTGGGACAGGCGAGGCGGCCGGGGCTCGGAGGAGGGCTCGCGGGCGCCCCCGATCACAGCCCGCCTCGCGGCCACCTCCGGAAGACAAACGCGCCCGCGAGCCTGCCCCGCCGGCCCCTCTGCGGAAGCGGCCGCGTACAACAGACGGTGGGCCCGGGGCCCGGGAGGGTCCCCACCGCCCGGCAGTCGGCGCGCCCGACGCCGCCCCCGCCGGCCCCGCACCTGTCCCAGTTGGGGTCCCAGACGCCCGGCCCGGGGCGAGCGGCCCCCGCCCACGCCGGCGCCTCGACCACACGCGGCTCGGCGTCCCCGCCCGCGCGGGGCTTCCCCACCGCTACGGCCGAGAAGAGGACGGCGGCCGAGCCTCCCGCCAGGCCGCAGGCCGCCAGCTGCAGCGCCTGTCGGAACGCCATGCCCGCCCGTCCCGCGCCGGCCCCGCGCAGGCGCTCAGGGGTGGACGGCGCGTCGCGAGGGACACGAGGCCCCAGGCGTCCGCTTCCGGCCGCGGACAGAGCGGGGACGGAAGTCCCGCCCCCGGGGCCGGCGGGCCGCGGGGCGGGCGGCGCCCCGGCCGGGCGCACACAGTTTCCGGGGACACGCCGTGGCAGAGGCGCGGCGGCGACGGTCTGGAGGCCTCTGTCCCGGTCCTGTGCGGAAGGCCCCGGTGCACGTCAGCCCCGCCTTCCAGCAGCGAGCGCTGGCGTTCTCCGGGGCACAGCGGGAGCATCTGAGCCAGCGGCGCGGGGCGGCGGCGCGTGTGCGTGTCGGGGGAGAGGGACGGGGCCCCGGGGCCGCATGTGAGCACAGCGCGGGTGTGTTTGTGCCCCGGGCCCGCGGTGCGGCGAGCGCGCCTGAGCGGGGGGGGGGCGGGGGTGGGCCGGCCTCGCCTGAGGCTGAGAGCCCAGGACCCCGGGGGCGCGACCCGAGCCGCCCGGGCGCCCCCACCTTAACCAGCTGTAAGCGTGTGCTTCTGTGGCAGTAATACACTCGCAGCCGTGCAGCCGCCACCACCGCCAGACCTTGCTCGTCTTCCCAGAGTGACACCGTCCCTGTTAAACGCGGACCCCCTATTTGCATCCCCCAGCCTCTGGCACCCGCCATTGCCTTCTGTCTCCGTGAATTTGACAGTTCTGGGGGCCTCACGTAAGTAGAACACCACGGTCTTTTCCCTGCCACTTAGCATAGCGTGCTCAAGGCTCCTGCGCGCTGTAGCGTGTCGGAGTTCCCTCTAAGGCTGAAGCATAGTCCGCTTTATGGATGTAGCACGTTTTGTTTATCCATCCGTCAATGGGCACTTGGTTGCTTCCACCCTTTGGCTGCTGTGAATAACGCTCTGAACGTAGGAGTGCAAATACCTCTTAAGGCCCTTTCAGTTTGGGGGGGTATGTACCCAGAAGTGGAATTGCTGGGTCATCTTGGTAGGTTTTTAAGTTAGCAGTTGACATAACCTGACGTACATTTTTAAAAATCTCACGACCCTTCCCCGGGCAAGAAATTAAAGAATTCCTCTCTAGGGAAACTGGCCAGTCTAAGGGAAAAGGCCTCAGTTACCGAAAATGGGTGATCTCCAACAAAACTGGGTCCCTGCTTTGTCAGCCCACAGTCAGGGTACTGCCCGAGTGGCTCCAACTCTTAAAGACTGATGCACAATCAGCAGACTTTTGGGGAAATCCTGATTGGGAAAAACAGCAAAACAAATGGAAAAAAAATCCCCATGAATCCTGAGAAAATAGAAACAGCATATAAAAATAAATTAAGATCCAAGGGTCTCTCGTATCCATGAAACCAGAATGGGGTGCTCAGAGCGAGAAAAGGTGAGGAGGAACAGTGAGAGCAGAAAGAAGTCGGCTGAAAGGGTGGCACCCACTTCTCACGGGGCTTCCGGTGTCGGGGCAGAGTCCTGCTCTGGAAGGGCCCCTTTCCAGTGGCTCCGTGCAGGCAGGCAGTAGTAGTACAGCTTTCACCACAGTTTTCTTTTTTAGTTAAAAAAAAATCAGGGCAGCCCTCTGGCCACCCATTTCTACCAAAGTGACACAACTCTTCTGAAAAGTTAAAATCACCACAGAAAAAGCGACGTTACAGTTTATTGTTGTCCTAATTCAATTCAAGGTGACAAGTGAAGTCAACACTACTGTATTCTATGACTCTAAGGCAGCATCACCTGAAGACAGTTACTGCCTTTGTAAAACACAAGATTCTTAGGTTAAAAGATTTGTTTCTCCATCTTCAATCACATGATGTGGAGTCAGATAAAGTCCCGACTAGGTTGTTTCTGCTCCCTCACCCTAGGCAGGTGGTCCCTAGACCCGCGCGGGCAGTGTGTCTGCATTCGCTCCAGGTCCTCTTCACTTGCCCAGAGAGGCCAGGTAGATGTACCAGAACAGAGACACCAGGTTGGCAAAAAGCACTCGGAACTGCCAAGAGAACACAGGCCACAGTGAGGCCCTGACCGTACTTACCAGTCACCGATCCCCCAGGACCGAGCTCGTCCGTTGTCAGTCCATCCACCCACGACCGTATTCACTGAGCCTTTACTTCATACAAAGCCCTGTGCCAGAGGGGTGAGCCGGACAGTCTGTGCCTGGCGATGTTACAGGCCAGACTAACTGTCCCGCACCCTCCTTCCCTGAGCGCTCGCTCCTGGCTCGGCTTCTCACCCCAGGACTGGACACCATGTGGTGGCTTCACCAAGCCCACCGGTGATACCCCGCCAGCCCAGGCCATGACCCTGCTTTGATGATCTGATGGAGGTACTCCCACCTGAAATTACCCTTAGTCAGTGAGTCTCCCTGACACATACGCCCCATGAAAGCAGCAGTCTGTTCCACCTTGTTAGTCGCTGTATCCCTGGAGTTTAGAGCAGTGGGGCATACAGCAGGTGCTCAGTAAATATTTGTTTAATAAACTCCACTGCCCCTTAAGCACTCACCTGCAACCACCTAAAATGGAAACTAATCACAGCCTCCCAGCTTTCTGTCCCTAGGCTGCCCCGGAGGGTCCCATTTTCCAGGCTCTCCCACCCTCCCATCCGTAGATCCCTTCACATCCTCAGCCATTCTGCCTTTCCATATCTTTATTTCCTTTTCTAAGTACCTTAGGATCCATGGCTCAGAGCCCTCATTGCCTTCCCCTCTTGTTCCTTAATTGTACTCCCTGGAAAACCCCCATCCTCCCTGCTTCCCTGGGGCCCTGTGCCCATGCACAGGAGGGTCTCCAGTCAGCTCTCTCATTCTCTACAAGTTCACCCTGCCTTTACTCCCCTCAAGATACCCATCTCACCTCCTCTCCCCTTAGTCTGGCCCTGCCCTCTGCCCTCCCAGAGGAAAGAGGTGTGCACAGGCATCCCCAGTGAACAGGCACCTCTCTCCTGTCTCAGTAAAGAAGGGCCTCTGTCTAAAGCCCCTCTCTGCCTCTGCCCAAAATCCCATGCCCCCCTCTTTAGGGTAGCATATGGCCTCTCTTCGCTTCAACGCCCATTCCCATTTCTCCCCACCTCTTCACAAACTTCTTGAGAGAATTTTGCAGACTTACGATTTCTACTTCATCCACTACTTAATTCACAGCAGTTTGGCTTTAGCCCTCATGGAGCTGAAATTGCTCTTGGGAACATCACTGATAAGATCGTTGTTAAAACCAATGAAACTGATTCCCATTTTGCTTTAACCCTGCAATACTGTGGTTGTGTGTCACTGCCTTCTGGTTTTCTGCTACTCCTTGGTGTGTGTGTGTGTGTGTCCACCCAGCCTTGGTGTGTGTGTGTGTGTGTGTGTGTGTGTGTGTGTGTGTGTCCACCCAGCCTTGGTGTGTGTGTGTGTGTGTGTCCACCCAGCCTTGGTGTGTGTGTGTGTGTGTGTGTGTGTGTGTGTGTGTGTGTCCACCCAGCCTTGGTGTGTGTGTGTGTGTCCACCCAGCCTTGGTGTGTGTGTGTGTCCACCCAGCCTTGGTGTGTGTGTGTGTGTGTGTGTGTGTCCACCCAGCCTGCACCTCCCTCCCTCTTCCCAGCCTTCCAATGGAGCTGCAGCTCAAGGGAATTCTGCCCAGGTCTCTCCTCTCTAGAGCATGGGTGAAAACAAGTAGGTTACTTAAATGGTGTGCAAAAAAAGCTTAAGGTTGCAGTCCTTGGAAAGGCCTGTTTGAGAGGCTAGCCCTTCCTTGGGGCCTGGGTACTTAGAGTTCCTGAGGGTTCCCACCTTTCCCCAACTGATAAGAATGGCTCCCTAGGCCTCGACTACTTGCTAAAATAACACGGTTCATGCTGAGCACTTGCTCTCCTGGGAGTCTGGAATTCTGGTGTGTGCCAGGCACAGGATGCCTACGTGACCAGCCCTCCCAAAAAACCCTAGGTGCTGCGTCTTTACAGGGCTTCCCTGGGCAGAAACATGGCCTACATGTTGCATTTGGTGGTACCAAAGCTCTTTTGGTGAGCGCTTGCTCTGTGTGACCCTCATGGGAGGGAGGGAGCACAGGAAGCCTGCATGGATTCCTAGGATCCAGTTGTATATCCTTGCTTCGAGGCTGTAATAAACCCAGGCCACGAGCACACATATGTGCCAAACCCTTCTAGCATCTCCAACCTTGTGTATGCTCTTGGGGCTGGACACACGAGCTGTCCATGGTGTGTAAAGGCAGTGCACAATGGCAGGGCCCCTCAGCCTTGCCCAGTGAGCTGTTCCTGCAGCTTAGAGCCCCTCCAGGCTCCCACCTTGCTCAGAACAGGAGGTGGGGCTGCGTGGGGCAGTTTCAGCAGCCCACCTCAGACTGCGACCCCTCCCGGTGCCCAGAAGTGCTGAACCTCATGTGTGTGGCACCTCAAGGGCTGCCCCACCCCAGGTCCCACCGTCTGCCTGCTCCTCGGGTGTGCGCTGACCTCACTGCAGGTTAGGCTGCCCATGCCTCCCCTGCACATCCTGTTGGGCACTGGCACTGCTTGGCAACTGCGTGTACTTTTGACTGTGACCCGCAAGGCCAGGCACTGGCAATACTGCACCCCTGGAAAATCCAAGCTGCTCCTGGACTGGGGGCTTTTCAGAAACATTTCTGGGACCAGTGGATGAGGTGTGGACACCTGCTTTATCTGTCCAAATCCAGAACTGCTACTGATTCTGGGCAGAGAGAAAACCGCCGATCAGTCCCAGCTAAAACAAGGCTGGTGGAAGATGATGCCCCCTCTGGTTCTGCATGGTGCCGGCTGGCCCTCACCTGCAAAGGGACATAGTTGATGTTGACAAACTGCGCCGGGGTCCAGACTTGCCAGTTCACACGCAGCGCCGGCCAGAAGCTTCTCCTTATCTGGACAGCGACCGCAGCTGCATCTCTCCCCTGGAAAGGAGGGGAGTGTGGATGTTGAGCAGTTGCCACTGTCCTCAGAACCGAAGCTGGGGTGCCAAGGTCTGCAAGTCTCCAAACCCTAACATGATGGTTTTTAAAACTGTGGATTTTGGGGGCGCCTGGGTGGCTCAGTGGGTTAAGCGTCTGCCTTCGGCTCAGGTCATTGTCTCAGGGTCCTGGGATCGAGCCCCATATCGGGCTCCCTGCTCCGCAGGAAGCTTGCTTCTCCCTCTCCCGCTCCCCCTGCTTGTGTTCCCTCTCTCACTGTGTCTCTCTCTGTCAAATGAATAAAAACTTTAAAATAAAATAAAAAATAAACTGTGGATTTTGTTCCATTTGTATGTAGACAGCACACCTGTGTGCCTAATTAGCGCTGCAGCTCTAAGGAGCCAACCACCCGGTTGGGAAGTCGTCAGCAGTGAGGCAGCCCCCACTTGCTCTCGCTGTGCCCAGGGCCCTCACGGACCTTCATCACTCTGTGCAGAGCTGACTGAACGGTGGGATTCATGCTGTTGGCCATGGGCACCAGACGGCTATGTATGCCTCGGCTGTCAGTTCTGCCCAAAATAATCTCCAAAATGGATGCATTTTCAAGCAGAACTTGAAGTTTTTAAAAAATGAACCCCAATAACTTGATTCTAAATGTCATCTGAGAGGATAAATGCATAAGAATAGCCACCTTGAAAAAGAATAGCAAGAGGTGGCCTAAATTACTAAAGACTTAAAAAAATACTATGAAATGATGGTAATTAAAAGCTAAAAAAGAAAAGACATACAATGGAAATTAATAGAATCCAGCAAAAGATCAGAGAGTCCAGATAAAGGCTTGCACATATGGGAATGAGAGCATGATAAAGCGGACATTTCAAAGTACGGGGGGGATTGTTCAATAAACGCTAACAAGACAATTTGCTATTTAAGTGAAAAGAAACAAAAGTATTATCTCCCACACATGAATAAAAAAATAAGAATACTAGACAAAAATATAGAATATTTCCACTATCTTTGTGTTTGTCAAAATGTACATAATAAAATCATAAAAGAATAAAGTAAAGAAGAATATTCCCAGTATCTTCCTTGAAGGAAGCCCACAAAGGAAAAGACTGACAGATTTGAATACATAAATTTTTTAACTCCTGTATGGAGAAACACACTATAAATGAACTTTATTTATATAACTTCAAAGGTTTAACTTTATCTGCAGTTAAAAGACAAAAACCTGAAAAATGGGAAAAATATCTGCAGTCTGTATTTGGCAAAGGATTGATGTCCTTAATATATACAAATATACAATCAGTGAGAAAAAAAGCAAACACTGATAGAAAACAAGCAGTTAATACAGTAAGCATATAAAAAGATGTTCAACTTCACAAATATGTATACGTTATTCTTTATGTATCAAATTGCAAACTATTTAAAAGAAAAATACAATCCTGGTTGTCAAGAGTGTGGGGAAACAAACCTCGCCCAGAGGACAAATCTGCGAGGGTTGGGTGCTCTGGGGTCACAAAGTCTGGTTCTGACAGGACTCACGGTCTCGCAAGTTATGGGAACTCAAGCTGTGGGCCTGAGCTTCCTCAAAAATGGGGTTGACTTGTGGCTCAAATGACCCAAAGGACTCAATGCAGAGCTTGGAACAAGTGCTCAAAAAATGTCAGCAGTTTGTACTATTCTATAGCCCTGTAGGAAGAACAAGCAAGGACAGCCTTTTTGGACAATTCTAGGAATTAACCAAACAGGAACCCTTACACAAAAGGGACAGGCATACGGTGGAATACCATGCAGTCCAAACGTGATTATCTATGATCAAAAAAATGCTGGACATTGGCACAGCGTAGGGAATTGAGTCCATGATATTATAATTAGAGTTGTGTGGTGATACTTGCGGTGAGCATGGAGGATAGAGAAGCTGAATCACTGCGCTGTAGACCTCAAACTAACATGACGTTGTGTCAACTACATTCAAATTTAAAAATGTAAATGCAGATGCAGGAGCATCTATAGTGTGTGTGGTATAATGTGGTCCCACATAGATCATTTGTGTGTTGGGTACCTTACACACTTTGGTCACATATATATTCAGAGGTTTCATCTTTTAATGAACATACATTCCTTTCATATTTGGAAGGATAAAAAGGGATGTGGGTGCCCTTTGCTTCCTCCTACCTCAGATTTCCTAAGGGCTTGCCCAACACCTCTTTTTACTTTCAGGGACTTATTACTAACCAGTTAAGTTGAAGCATCTTTCCTGCCTGCCCCCCCGAACACTTTAGACCACAAGGGGTGTTCTCCTCAGGAACCAGAACTCAAGATGCTGCTTCAAAATAAAACCTGAAGAAGGATTTACCTGCTGTGATTGGTTGGGACAATTACTTTCAGGGCAGAACACGACACATCTTGGGCACACAGTGGATGGAGAGTTGGGGAGGGGGTAGAGGTGAACTGGGAAGGGACTGGGCTGGGCACAACCAACAGACATGCCTGGTGACTCTGCGTGAACACACCTCTCATGTAGTGGTTGTGATGGTTTAAATCTATGCTGACTTAACCTCTTCAGAGCACTTATGATGTTCAGGATTGAGTTAGCACAGGGTTCTGCAATGCCATTGGGGGTCTGAAACTTGTTTCATGAATCCCATGGACCCCCTTCTCAGAATCCTGTTTGTATAAAATAAAGTATGTGGGATTACCAAGGAACCACCTATACTGAAATACACCTTTCAAAATATTCAGGAAAAGAATCTTAGGATAGATGAGTAGATGTGCTTGCTTACTGACACAGTGACAAGACTTGAGGCAGGTGGAAGGGGTCATGAAACATAAAAGATATTCTGTCTGTAACAAATGATGTATGATACCAAGGTATCTGTGACTTCTTACTGTGGGCCAACAGGTACTGCCAATGTAACCATGGTTTGTGTCTGACGTTCATGAAGGAAAGTGAGGGATTTCAATTTGAGTGTACTGCAAAGTTCACAGGCCCTCTGATTTCCACCCACAGATGCCAGGATGAGAATCGCTGTGCCAAACAAAGAGCTATGGCAGAGACCAACCTCCAGGAAGTTCATGGCGAGGAAGAACAACAACAGGAAGGCCGGTGCAAAGAGGAGGCGGTCCAGGAGGAGCCTCTTGACCCCAGCCAAGGGGACCTCGGAAGGGATCCAGTGCTCCATGAAGAGGTAGAAGAAGTGACTCAGTGGCCCTGTGAAGAAGAACCTGAGGACCCGCGGTGGGGGTGAGCAGGACTGCCATTCTCTGGGTGTGCCGTTCTTGGGTCCAGCTTCACCCCCAGACCCCAAGTCCTAAACCCTGCCTCCCTGGAGCCTCCCATCACTGACCACACAGGTCTGTGTGGTCCTTCTAGAAAACAGGCTTTCTTTGCATCTGCTTCAAGCATTCCTTTTGTCTCTGATAGACCTGCCTTGGATCTCCCATCAGTTTCCATGTGGCCAGCTCCTTTTCAACACTGTCAGCTGGGAGACTTTGTTCATGATTGTTCTGGACAATGAACCCACCACTGTCCCGGCCACTCTCTAGTCCAGGTCCTGTCTCACTGTCTTCATAGCCTGTGTCACCATATGTCATGATCTCATCTGTTTAGTCATACGGTACCCTCTTTGCTGAAGAGAGGTAAACGTCCCAGGACAGCACTGTGCCTGTCTGTTCACTGCTGTGTCCACAGTGCCTAGAACATGGCCTGGCTCAGAGAAGGTGCTCAAGGATAAATAAGTGGATGCATCCCTGGTGTCAGAGCTTTTCATCAAACCCCCTTGGGTAGTTAGCAAGAGTGAAACCTGGTGCCGTGCACTCCTTGTCTGTACTGACACTATGCGTTCCCAAGGGTAGAGTACTTGGGACAGAACTGAACACAGCCACTGCATCTACTGGTACAACAGACCCGTAGCTCTGTAAAATTCGGCAGTAAAAAGATGGGCAGGGACCCAGGGCTCTTCCAATTTTTCACACTGGAAGTCCTTACACAAGTGGTTCTCAGCTGTTGCTTCCTATTCTTCCACAGGTTAAGTGGCCTAGAGCAGGGGTCCTTAGTGAGAGGGAACAGAGTCTTAACTTTATTTATTCTCTAGTGATCTCTCCAACCAACGTGGGGCTCGAGCTCAAGACCCCAAGATCAAGAGTTGCATGCTCTACTGACCGAGCTAGAGGGGCCTTGAGAGGGAACAGAAGTCTTGAAGATGGAAACTGTGAGTAACGCTTCCCAGGGGATTCTGACATACTCCCTCCCCCCCTCCAGGGTGATTATGGCTTTAACTACACTACGGAAACGTGATGACCGCAACCAACATGCTTACAAATACAAAGTGATATTTCTGAATTTTAAATTGAAAAAATGACTCTTGTTCCAAAAGACTTCAAAACAATCCATCTATACAAACACTATTGTTGGCCAGAGAACTCAGGGAAGACTTAATTGGTAAAACTGAATCTCTGTGGTCTTTGCAATTCCAAAAATGGTTAAGAAACTGGACACTTTTCAGGATACCTAAGTATTTATTTTCTGGATGCTTACACTATGAAAATAATGGAAACAACTGACCATATTTGAGTCTGTTTTCCTCTTTCATGGTCTTTGTGTTTTGAAGGCTAACTTAGGTTTAGGTGAATTATCTGCCCTCAGATCTCTCAGCCCAATGAAGACAGCCACCCCCACCCAAGCAACTCAAAAGGAAAACCATAAAACAAGTTCACATTATCCACCATTCTGATTTTTCCCATGATTACTTCAATGCCTTTTAAAAATTATTTCTCCAGGGGCGCCTGGGTGGCTCAGTCGTTAAGCATAGATGCCTTTGGCTCAGGTCATGATCCCAGGGTCCTGGGATCGAGCCCTGCATCGGGCTCCCTGCTCAGTGGGAAGCCTGCTTCTCCCTCTGCTGCTTCCCCTGCTTGTGCACTCTCCCTCTCTCTGACAAATAAAATCTTAAAAAAAAATGTAAATAAAATGCTTGATTAATCAAAAAGAAGGCAAGGGAGAAGGGGAGAAAAAACTAGCAGCAAGGGGCGCCTGGGTGGCTCAGTCCTTAAGCGTCTGCCTTCGGCTCAGGTCATGGTCCCAGGGTCCTGGGATCGAGCCCCTCATCGGGCTCCCTGCTCAGCAGGAAGCCTGCTTCTTCTCCCACTCCCCCTGCTTGTGTTCCCTCTCTCGCTGTGTCTCTCTATCAAATAAATCTTAAAAAAAAAAAATTATTCCTCCAAATTAGGTTATTTCAGAAACTTGGTCTTATACCCTTGCTTTGTTGCAATCAGTCTGCTACTGGGTAGACCAGCCCCTTGACGAACTCACCCATAAATGGCATATCTGAGAGGCCCAATGACATCTAGCTTTTGGGAGTTTTCTTTTTCTCGCTTCTTCACAATCAACTGGGCCAGGAAGTTCCCAAGTGCTGACAAAATGCCACTGTGGACAGAGAGGTAATCAGAGAACAGGAGAAAGCAGCAGGAGGGTGGCCCGTTCCTGTATGTAATCGGCACGGCTGTGCGGAGAGCAGCGTGGGATGGGGAGAAATGAGTCCTTTCTAAAGCAGCCCTGGTATAAGGTTCCTACATCAAAAGGTGGAGACAGTAGGACTTCACACACAGACAGACAGACACACACACCCCCCTGGTCTGTGGACTGCACCTGCCAGTGTCCTGGGTGTGATCCTGCACTACAGGGTTACAAAACGTTACCGGTGGGGGAGACTGGGCAAAGTGTACAAGGGATCGCCCTGTATTATTTCTTACAACCGCATGTAAACCTACAATTACAATATAAATTTCAGTAGAAAGGTGGAGATGGGCCCAGGTGCTCCAAGGTTTGGTCTATAGTTACCTTCTGATAAGCTCTGTGTGCTAAAAAATCCAAAATTCTTTGTATGGCTGATAAGGACCTTCTTGATCTGATCCTTGGCCACCTCCTTCTCATCTGGTCCCTTCCTCACTGTTCATTTTCTGCAGCAACACAGACCTTCTTTCCACTGCTCCACTGTTAGCTTGCTCCTCCCTCAGGACCTTTGCACTGGGTACCCTCTGCCCAGAGAGCTTTTGCTTTCCCTCCTTCAGGTCTCTGTTCCAATGTCACCTCCTCAGATAACACCTCCCTGACCTCCCCGTTTATCTCGCTTTTTGTCTAGTTTCTCACTAGAATAGAAAGCCCACTGAGGTAGGGACCTTCCCTTCCTGTCTTAACGCTGGTGCTTCACTCCCCGGAAGCATGCTGTACATATTTATGAAAGGCTGCATTTAATAAGAGGGGATGAACTTATAAAATTAACTGGTTAAAGCTAACGAGGGAGAACGATGTCTCATAAAAAGTTTAGGACCCCAAATCAAAGGGTGCAACGGACCAGCGGACCCGGGCAGAGGGGCCTTTTGTCACCCTTCCCCCAAATGCAAAGCTGCTAAGACAAAGAAAGCAAACACCCGCCGCCCCGCCCAGGCTGCGGGTGCCGCTCGAGACACGGACCCGAACGCCCCGAACTCGGAACGAGCGCAGGCGCCAACGAGCCGTCGGCTGCGGCCGCCAGAGGGAGGTGGGCCGGACGTGGACCTCCGGTCCGAACCCACGCACCTTCGGGAGAGGACCTCCAGGGAAGGGGGCCTGACACCCTCGGTCGGTGCATTCCTTTGGTCTGGCTCCCTGGCAACGACCTGTCAGAACCGAACGCACAAAGCCGCCCACGCCGAGCTCTCCGGCTGGTGCCAGGCTCTGGGGGGTCGTCTGACTCGCGGCACCTTGCCTTTCGCACTCAAATCCCCGCACAGAACGCGTCTACGGGGCTGCGTCCCCGAGGCCGGCCGAGCTCCGGGCCGCCCCCCGCCCGGGCCCGACCCCTCCGCGCCGACCTGGTGGCCGCCTTGGTGAGCACCGGGTAGAGCCGCAGGAGGCGCAGGTACTGGGCGAGCGCCCGCTGCGGCAGCGCCCCGAGCCCGGCCCCGGCCCCGGCCCGCAGCTTCGACGCCGCCGGCGCCATCGCCTCCCCAGCACCGCGCCCGCGCGCGCCCCCGACCCCGCCTCACGCCCGCCCGGGCTCGGGGATGGCCTCCCATTTCCCGCCCCGCCGCGGCCCGCAGCGCGGCCCCGGACAGACCCCGCCGTGCGCGGCTCGCGCGTCCGCACACTTTTCCCTGAGTCCCTAACGGGCCACCTCCCCTCCGGCGCCCGCGGCAATAGGAGCTCGGTGGGGCGGGGCGCGGCGAGCCTCCCGATTGGGCGGCGGGCGCTTCCGCTCTCTCCTCTCGCGAGAGTTGGTGGGAGCGCGCCAAATTTCTCCGGGAGAGCGGCGGCGGCCTGGGCGCGGCGCAATGGTTCTGAGGAACACCGGGCGGCGGCGCGCGGAGCCGGGGCCGGACGGCGAGACCAGCCGGTGAGGGGCGCCGGGGCGGGCGGCGGGCGGGCCTGCCCTGTGCGGAGCTCCTGGCGTGCAGCCGCGGCGGCCCTCCGCAGGCCGCCACCCAGCGGCGCGGTCCTCCTGCGTTCGCTCTGGTTTCCGCGCACTGAGGACACGCTTCTGGAAGCGCGGCCGGCGACTCGGCGGCGGAGCAGATGGGGCCGCCTCTCAGCGCCTGCGGACCGGGGTGGGGGCGGGAGACCGGCATCGCCGCGATCACAGCGCGCGCGCACGCTCCTCGCCTCACCTCCTTCCCGGCGCGCGGGGTTCGCCCCCGGGCGGTGCGGGGCACTGGGCGGTGCGCGCGCGGGGTTCGCCCCCGGGCCGTGCGGGGGACTGGGCGGTGCGCGCGCGGGGTTCGCCCCCGGGCCGTGCGGGGGACTGGGCGGTGCGCGCGCGGGGTTCGCCCCCGGGCCGCGCGGGGCACTGGGCGGTGCGCGCGCGGGGTTCGCCCCCGGGCCGTGCGGGGGACTGGGCGGTGCGCGCGCGGGGTTCGCCCCCGGGCCGCGCGGGGCACTGGGCGGTGCGCGCGCGGGGTTCGCCCCCGGGCCGTGCGGGGGACTGGGCGGTGCGCGCGCGGGGTTCGCGGGGGACTGGGCGGTGCGCGCGCGGGGTTCGCCCCCGGGCCGCGCGGGGCACTGGGCGGTGCGCGCGCGGGGTTCTCCCCCGGGCCGTGCGGGGGACTGGGCGGTGCGCGCGCGGCGCCGCGTGTGCCCCAAAGGGGCCGGGACCGCGGTCAGTGAGCGCCTCCCCGGCGCGCGCCTTGGGAATGGAAACAAGTCGGAGCAGATCGTTCAAGTAATTTCCTACAGATGTGTCTGTAGCAGAAGCTTGCCTTGTACATAACAAAAGTAGTTATTTTCTTATGTTTGTGTTGATCTTCAATAAATATCGCTAATGCTGTTCGTTGAGTGCCCACTGTATACAAAGAAGCCTATCTGCTTACCATATGTATCTGATTTGTCGCCGCTCGTTTTTTGGCAGAACTAGAATCCCGTCCAAATTGGTCATCAGAATTCTTGCTCTTTTTGTACTGTGCTGCGGGCTTTGCAGTTTTCATTGTTTTTTTTTTAAGATTTTTATTTATTTATTGAGAGAGAGAATGGTAGAGAGAGAGCATGAGGAGGAGGAAGGTCCGAGGGAGAAGCAGACGCCCCGCTGAGCGGCGAGCCCGATGCGGGACTCGATCCCGGGACTCCAGGGTCATGACTTGAGCCGAAGGCAGTCTCCTAACCGACTGAGCCACCCAGGCGCCCTCATTGTTTCTTATAACGTGCATGAAAGTCTTGTGTGGTAGATATGGTTAATTTCATTTTACAAGAAACTAGTAATAAATTTAAGAACTCTCATTTTAAAAATAAAAATACAAAGCAACAACTTTTTTGTTTTGAATTAATTGTAGATTATTATGCAGTTGTAAGAAATTACAGAGAGGGGACGCCTGAGTAGCTCAGTTGGTTAAGCGTCTGCTTTTGGCTCATGCCCCGCATCGGGCTCCCTGCTCTGCGGGAAGCCTGCTTCTCCCTCTCCCACTCCCCTGCTTGTGTTCCGTCTCTCGCCATCTCTATGTCAAATCAATTAATAAATAAAAATCTTAAAAAAAATGAAATCTTAAAAAAAAAAAGAAATTACACAGAGTGATCCCATACACCCCTAAGCCAGTTCCCCCCAGTGGTAAAATCTTAGTTACTAGAACGCTAGGTCACAGCCAGGAAATTGATGTTCATGCAATGCATGGATACTCAGTTGCGTATGTGCGTGTATTTAGTTCTGTGCACCTTGTGTGTTTGTGACCACCAGCACAGTTAAGACACAGAACAGTTCTATTCCCAGGACCTCTCATGCTACCCTTTTATAGCCACAGCCACCTTCATTCCTCCCTCTTCCTCATCCATGGCGGCTACTGATCTGTTCTCCACCTCTTAATTTTATTTCAAGAACTCTACGGAAGTTGCATTATAAAGTGTATAATTTGGGGGGATTGGCTTTTTTCACTCAGCATAATGCCGTTGAGATCCATCCAGGTTATTGCATGAATCAGTAAGTTTTTTCTATTTTATTGATGGATAGTATTCCGTGGGATGGATATGACGTAGGTTAATTATTTATCTGTGGGTACTATCTCGGTTGTTTCTGCTTTTTGGCTGTAATGAATAAAGCGGTATGAATGTTCACACAGGAGTTTTTGAATGAATGTGAGTTTTCCTTCCTCTGGGATAAATGCCCAGGAAGGGGGCAGAGGGAGAGAGAGAATCTTAAGCAGGCTCCATTCCCAGCGTGGAGCCCAATGCAGGGCTCAGTCTCGCCACCCTGAGATCATGACCTGAGCCAAAATCAAGAGTCGGGCACTGAGCTGACTGAGCCACCCAGGTGCCCCTGTACATTTTTAATATCCCATAAGGCAGCAGCATCTAGCCATGATGGTTGTTTTTATCAGTGTTCTGGTTACAGAGTTGAACGGGTTTTGAGGCTGCTGCCCCAGTCATGTTTCCCATGAGTTCTGTTACTTTAATGAACTGTTTTGCCAAATACAAGGTTTTTCAGGGATGCATCTACTGTGTTGCATCCAAAATGCTTACACTGGTTGGACTGAGGGTTTCAGGAATAGATAAGAGTCATGATCAGTGAAGATAGGATTTCCCTCCTTTTATTCAGGGATGATGGCCCCTCTTCCTCTGTCTCGGCACTTAAGCGCCTGGAGCGCAGTCAGTGGACAGATAAGATGGATTTGCGGTTTGGTTTTGAGAGACTCAAGGCGCCTGGTGAGAAGACGGGCTGGCTCATCAACATGCACCCTGTAAGAACCTGGGCGGCTGCTGGCTCAGGCCTTTGAAGGGTGGGTGGTGCAGGCGGAGGTGGGGTCGCTTGTAGCTCCCCTCCTTTCTTCTTCAACATCACTGGGCTGTAAAGAAGCTGCTGGGAAAACAAAGCTCGGGGGGTTCCCTGTTAACCTATAAAAAATTTTCAAGAATGAGGGAGAGATTGAGAGAAATCCACACTTGGAAGATGTTGTGATGCAGTTCTTGTGAATGGGGAATGTTTATGTGGGGGTGGAGAAAGATTTTGTTCGGTGCTCAGTCTCCCAAAGAGGAGCAAGAGGGTTCTTGTACTGCGTAGGGGATAACTTGGTGCCCGTGTTCACTGATTCTCTTGTAGACTGAGGTTTTAGATGAAGACAAACGCTTAGTCAGTGCAGTGGATTACTACTTTATTCAAGATGATGGGAGCAGATTTAAGGTAAGGCCTTGAACCCCAAGAAGCTAAGACCCACTCAGTGATGAGATGTAGCTGGGTCCAAAGTGGTAGGTGTTCATTTAAGTGGGAGGAGAGGGGTTGAGAGGCTTCTGGTGTGCAGCTGCCCGAAGCCTGTTGGGGATGTGGACCCCTTGGAGCCACATGGGTCACCATTTACGATGTCATAAGAGAACCAGCTTGGAAAGACTGAGGGAGGAGTAGTTTTGTCTCTCTCAGACTTTTGCCCCTGCCGTATTCGCAGGTGCTAATTCCGGACTACGTCACCTTGTAAGAGATGTCAAGGTCAAAGATACGTTAGATCTGGGCAGCTTGTGGGGATAGCAGCAAACAGCCTGTCTTCACTTATCTCCCTTTTTTCTTTCTCATTGCCCCTGAATGGGTTCGTGGCTCTTGCAGGTGGCCTTGCCCTACAAGCCATATTTCTACATTGCAACCAGAAAGGTAAGTCTGTGGTCCATAGAATTAGGTCACACGACCTGTGCCTCATTTTATGGGTATGTGTGTGTGTGTGTGTGTGTGCGCGTATGTGTTTCAGAACTGAAAGTAAAGGGGCCTCTAGAGAAACGGGCAAGGAAGACAGCAGATTTTACTAATAGGAAGTTCTTTCATTTTGATCTCGATTTAGGGTTGTGAACGAGAAGTTTCATCTTTTCTCTCCAAGAAGTTTCAGGGTAAAATTGCTAAAACAGAGACTGTCCCCAAGGAGGATCTGGACTTGGTGAGTATCACCTGGACCCACCAGGGTAAATGAGTTTGGTCTACCTTGCCCCTGGGGTGAGATGGAAGAGGCCAAGTTTAGCACCTGTGGGATGGTGTACGGATGATGGGGCTTTGGTGACTGTCCATACGTCCTCGTAGAGAACTCTGGTGGTTTAGTTGTGCCACATGCAGAGTTGGACAAGATGCTTTGGACTTGCGAACATTTCTACTCATGTATTTACCTTTGAGTTGGTCTCCCCTTATTTTCTTACCCCAATAAAGTCCTTTTTCTCTTGAACTCATGAGTACAATCTCATCACTTTGTAGCCAAATCACTTGGTGGGTTTGAAGCGAAATTACATTAAGCTGTCTTTCAACACCGTGGAGGATCTTGTCAGAGTGAGGAAGGATGTCTCCCCTGCCGTGAAGAAGAACCGGGAGCAGGGCCATGCCAGTGATACCTACACAGCTATGCTCTCCAGGTAAGCCTTCTTGTAAGCAGAGCCCCCAGGCAGTCCACAAGGACTGTTTCCCATGTTTCCTACATTGACAGGATGGATAGGAAAAAGGAAAACTTAGCAGTAAAGTTACTTTAAGGATTAGCTCTGTTTAGTGTAGAAACACTTGCAAGCAATTAGGTAGAATTTCTTTTTTTTAATTTTTAGTTATTTATCTCTTTTACTTCTTTGAGAGAGAGCAAGAGAGTGTGAGCGGTGGGGGGGGGGGGGGTAGGGGCAGAGGGAGAGAGAGAATTCTGAGGAGGTTCCACCGCCCAGCATGGATCCCAACATGGGGCTCGATCTCACCATCTTGAGATCATGACCTGAGCCAAAATCAAGAGGCGAACCCCCAACCAAGCCACCCAGGTGCCCCAGCCTAGGTAGAATTTCTTATGTGCTGCATTTGTGTTAAATAAATAGTGGTTTCCTGGGTTGTATCTTAGCCAACCTCTTTCTTACATAGGGGCGGATTTGTGGCTTCAAAGTTTCAGTTGCTGTAATAGTAAAGACATTTTGGATTCCCAATGACACCACTTTTTTTTTTTTAAAGATTTATTTATTTGAGAGAGAGAGCGAGTGTGAGCATGGGGAGGGGCAGAGGGAGAGAGAGAATCCCAAGCCAGCTCACTGCTGAGCAGGGAGGGGAGCTCAATGCGGGGCTTGATCCTAGGACCCTGGGATCATGACCTGAGCCCAAGGCAGACGCTTAACTGACTGAGCCACCTAGGCACCCCAGTTTTTTAAGTTTTGAACTTACATTCTATAAAATACATGTCCTACGTGTGTACGGAATTTCCGGTCTGACCTACTGCTGTGGGACGGTGTCATCTGAGGTCATCTTTAAGAAAGGCCTGTCTGGTCATCTCTGCCACCTCAATTTACCTTCTGTGTTTACTCCATGTGGACTCTGGTCTTCCCCCTGTTCCGACCCCAAGCAGAGTATAGTTGAGTAAGCTGGCCTCTCTCCATTTTGCAGTGTTCTGCAAGGGGGCAGTGTGGGTATTGATGAAGAGGAAGCCTCTAAGAAGGTCACTGACCAGTTGGATAACATTGTGGACATGCGGGAGTATGATGTGCCCTACCACATCCGCCTCTCCATTGACCTGAAGATCCATGTGGTGAGTCGGCCGTCCCTTTCAGGCAGCCGGACAGTCAGGAGGTGACCCTGAAAGGATAAATCCGTAGAGAAATACACCTCCTGGGACAGATGCAGAGCTCTTTATTAACGTGCTACCCGTCCTTCAGGCTCATTGGTACAACGTCAGGTACCGAGGAAGTGCCTTTCCTGTGGAAATCGCCCGACGAGATGACCTTGTTGAACGGCCCGTGAGTACTGCTTGCATTTCCTCCATCCTGACTTTTCCACTTGTTTCTGGAGAGATCTCATTCGGTGCTGAAGGATGAATTTGATTCAGAGATTTTTCTTCATTTTCCTCAAATACTTTCTTTAAAAAGTTGTAGAAAAAAAAATTTTTTTTTCTTGTCTGTTTCTGACTGAGTATAATTTCACTTTGTGCTTACGCATCACCATGTGATGTCTGTGTTTGAGCTGGGCTGGATCTGAACATTTGAGGGAAAGCTCTGTCTTCCATTTTGGGTGGTTGATAGCAAAGTGATGTGGTGAAAAATGGATTTATAACTGGAAGGCTTTGGTTCAGGGACAGCTTTGTGTTCTTGGGCAAGTCTGTATTCCTGTTTTCTCATTTCCAAAACGGAGATGTCAGCTCTGTACCATGATCTATCTGGGTTGTCATAAAGGTCAAAATAAGGTCATGCATTTTCAAGCATGTTGACACTCAGGTGTTCCATAATTCTAGGATTTTCCTGTCATGCTCTAACCTCTTGTTTGTGTTTAAATTTTTATGCCATCCGTGAGTCATGGCATTCTTGATATAGCTCAGTCAACCCCAAAATGCCTGTCTCACTTCTTTTGGAACCTCTCCCTGTGGCAGCTCAACTCTTTTAGCAGCTAGAGGTGGAGGTGGTAGGTGTTGAGAAGACCACTGAGATCTCTAGAGCTCGGCTTGGTTTCTCTCCAACTTAATGAGACATTGTGTCCCTGCAGGACCCTGTGGTATTGGCATTTGACATCGAGACGACCAAACTGCCCCTCAAGTTTCCCGACCCTGAGACTGACCAGATTATGATGATTTCTTATATGATTGATGGTCAGGTAAGTGGTACCTTTTGGGATGTAAGCTTCGTAGGAGCAGGAACCTTGTCTAGTCCCCAAACCAGAGCAGCATCCACCCTATGCTTAGTATATTTTGGGTGAAAAATTAGTGAGTTGAGTCCAGGAAAGTGAACAAACCAGCCATGCTCCTTCCAACAGAAACTTGAGACACTCGGGACTCTTCTTGGGAGAGCTGGGGTGCCTTCCCATTGCTGCAGATGCCTGTAGCAGGAGCTTCTGGGCCAAAAGTGGAGAGGTGTGTTTTGGCTTTGTGTGTCCTAACTCGTGCCAATGGCTCATGCACTTCCCAGGGCTATCTCATCACCAATAGGGAGATCGTTTCAGAAGATGTTGAAGATTTCGAGTTCACCCCCAAGCCAGAGTATGAAGGACCTTTTTGTGTCTTCAATGAACCTGATGAGGTAAAGAGGTGTCCCTTGGTGGGGCGCCTGGGTGGCTCAGTCAGTGAAACCTCTGCGTTTGGCTCAGATCATGATCCCAGGGTCCTGGGATCGAGCCCTGCATCGGGCTTCCTGCTCCGCGGGAAGCCTGCTTCTCCCTCTCCCACTCCCCCCTGCTTCTCCCTCTCCCACTCCCCCTGCTTCTCCCTCTCCCTCTGCCGCTCCCCCTGCTTCTGCGCTCTCTCTAGCTCTGCTCTTTCTCTCAAATAAAAAATAAAATATAAAAAAAAAGAGAAAGAAATGTGTCCTTTGGGATACTGCCAGGTATTTGGGGTGAAATGGGAGGCAGAGGACTCAGCGCTCATGTAATCAGAATGGCAGCGTGCTGGATGGGGTGTTTAGCGGTGGGGTCCTCGTTCACACTGGAAGCACTGGGTGGGTATGGAAATGGAACAGTGACACGAGGTCCCTGCTTTTCCTGAACCTCGGGAGGGGTGTTAGGAAACAGCTTGAAGAGAAACAGAAATCCTCTGACAGCTAAGAATCATTGAATTCAGGTTCATCTAATCCAGAGATGGTTTGAACATGTCCAGGAGGCCAAACCCACCATCATGGTCACCTACAACGGTGACTTTTTTGACTGGTAAGTCTGATATCTGGTGAGTAACTAAAATGTGCTTGGGAGGGGATGTTGCATGGCAGTGTGAATATGCTCGTTTACTAGTGGTTAAGACGGAAGAGTTTGGGAGAGGAGGGCGGGGTAGGAGGAGCGCCGCCTGGTGGCCTGAGAGGCACCTCGCCCCGTTTGAGGAGAAGTGGGTGTGGGGATGCCTGGGTCTGCTTGGGGTTCTGCTGGGGGCAATCTTCCTGTCTCCGAGGGAACTACAGGGTAACTGCCTGTGTGCCCGTCTGTCTGCCCTCATCCCTAGGCCGTTTGTGGAGGCCAGAGCGGCGGTCCATGGACTGAACATGTACCAGGAGATAGGGTTCCAGAAGGACAGCCAGGGGGAGTACAAGGCCTCTCAGTGCATCCACATGGACTGTCTCAGGTAGGCCCCGCAGCTCATCGCACTGTCTCAGGAGCGCTTTCTGTGACTGGGGTCCAAAACCCCCTCTGGCACACGTTAGTCCTGTCCACCTCCCTTTTGAAGGAGGAAAGTGGCTTCTGAGAAGCAGCTCCCGTTATCTTTGAGGACAGTGGGTGTGGTTCTGGCTGGGTCCGGGGACGTGCTTTCGTTGTGTGCTCATTTCCCTTCTACTAGCAAACACTTTAGTGTCAGACCTGGTGGGAAAGCCAGAGCAGGAAAGCCAGGTTGGGTGAGGTCTTGGTGCCGTGGGAGCCCCCAACAAAGGTGGGCTGCTGCAGCCAGGGTTGTCCAGGCTGGAGATAGGCATTCGAGGGGGCTCAGGGTGCTGAAATGGAAGACTGGAGAGAACGGAGGTCTTGTGGGCCTCTTGTATCCTGTAGGGAGGTGAGTTTTGAGGAGCCACTGACACGCTTAAAGCTTGATCTGTTTTCTGGGCAGCCCTGGCGTTATGGTGCATGTGTTGGAAGGGGCAGGCCGAGTCATAATGAGGATGGGATTGAAGAGGGGTGGACTTGGGGATCCATGGACAGGGGGGCCAGGGGCATGTGAAGCACAGGGAATGTTGGTGTCTGGGGGAGGAAGCAGGTCTGGGAACCCCATTCACATGGGGCATCGTGATCAACGGTTTCTCAAGAAGAGAAGTAAAGGACAGGTGGGGGTCTTCAGAGGAGGCGGCAGTCCTGGGAGGCCACAGGGGGCATTTTTGGGGACGAGGTTGGCAAGAGTTTGGAGGCCGAGGGAGGTGAGACTCGATGCAGTTAAGAGTGAGTTATGGGTGCCAGAGACACAGCTGTGTCCATCATGGGACTGAGTTGAGGGCAGGATGTGGAGATGGGCACGGGGGTGAGGGGCACAGGGTGCTTCCAGTTTCCATGCTGAAGAGACTGTGTAAGGAGAGAATAGGAGTTTAAAAATAGGGCCTGAGGGAGGGGGAGAGCAGGGCAGACTAGCAGCACCCACAGGACAAGCTGGAGGGGTGGAGGGAGGCCGGAGGGTGCGAGTTCCCAACCCCTCATCTTTATATTTCTCCGTGAGGTAGGAAGGGAAGGCCGTGGGGCTCGGAGGACCGGCCCTGGCATTTCCTCGCGTGGGCACATCCGTGAGGCTGACTGGATCTGGGTGAAAGGCTTCATGAGAGGTCTGCTCCCTGTGGGGTCTCAGTGGAGATCTCCAGGGTGCCGTTAGGACTACGTCTTTCTGGGGTGTGTCCAGCTTTGCCACCTGTCACGGTTCCTGGGCTTCATCTTGGAGTCCTCTCTGACCTTTGCTCTTGTTCCTGTTCCCAGGTGGGTGAAGAGGGACAGTTACCTTCCTGTGGGCAGCCACAACCTCAAGGCGGCTGCCAAAGCCAAGCTGGGCTACGACCCTGTGGAGCTGGACCCCGAGGACATGTGCCGGATGGCCACTGAGCAGCCGCAGGTGCGTGTGTTTCCTTACTCTGCTCCCCTTTAGTTCTGCTGGGGTGCCTCCGTGCCTCCTCGTTGCTCTTACTCTCTGATGTTCTCTCCTCAGACTCTGGCCACGTACTCGGTGTCAGATGCAGTGGCCACGTACTACCTGTACATGAAATATGTGCACCCCTTTATATTCGCTCTCTGCACCATTATCCCCATGGAGCCTGATGAGGTCAGTGCCTCTCCTGGCCCCGTGGGCCGTTCTCCACACGCTTCCCAATGGAGCTGGTCCCAGGCAGCTGACGTGGATGCAGCTGTGGGATTTTGGCGTGTGATTTGAAGCCTGGTGTTTCCCCCCCATAGGTGCTGCGGAAGGGCTCTGGGACGCTGTGTGAGGCCTTGTTGATGGTGCAGGCCTTCCATGCCAACATCATCTTCCCCAACAAGCAGGAGCAGGAGTTTAACAAGCTGACAGATGACGGTCACGTGCTGGACGCCGAGACCTATGTGGGTGGCCACGTGGAGGCCCTCGAGTCAGGCGTGTTTCGCAGTGACATCCCCTGCAGGTTCAGGATGGTGAGCCCCTCCCTGGTCTTCCTGGTGAATGCTTGGTCAGACCCAGAACTCGTGAGGGCTGCAGTAGAGCCCTCATCCCTCTCTCGCCCTGTGGACCCCTTACCAGACCTCCTTTGTCTGGCCTGCCCTTGACGAGTGCGCTGCAGGGCAGGTGCTCGGCTTCTGTGGAGCCCTCTCTGCCAGCGTCCCTCCGGGGGTAGACTGGTTGGTGCAAGGGCATTTCCCGTCTTATCGTGTCCTCTCTTGGTCACTTGTGCTAGAACCCTGCTGCCTTTGACTTCCTGCTGCAGCGGGTGGAGAAGACAATGCGTCATGCCATCGAGGAAGAGGAGAAGGTGCCCATGGAGCAGGTCACCAATTTCCAAGAGGTAATGCTCCAGGAGGCCAGGAGAAACCATTGTCACGTGCCCTGCCTTGTAGACTGGCTTCTTTCAGTAGTATATTTGTTACGCACCTCCTGGGTGCTGGTACTTGGGCCCGGAGACAGGACACAGGGTCTCTTCTGGTCTTGTTGGGGCAGGGGGAGGAGCAGGACAGTGTTGTGGTCACAGCGAATGACCTGACGTAGGGAGGTAGGAGGGTTTCCCAAGGAGGCGGAGGGCTCTTGAGCTCGCTCTTGGAACACCGTGGTGGGCGGATGTGGGACAGAGGTGAGTGCTGGGTCTGAAGACCAGTTCATTTGGACTTCATGTTATAGGCAGTGAGGAGCCATTGGTTTTTATTTTTTGTTGTTAAGGAGATTTTAAAAATGCTGAGAGTCCATTCCTACAAGTGACAGAGTAGAATATAGTGACCATAGCACTCATCAAATAACAGAAAGCACCACTGACAACGTGCCCCATGCCTGGAGACCCCAGGTACCTCCCAGCTTGCTGGTCCTGTTCTTTGGGCTTGGCACTTCTCAGGTGTGTCTTTTAGGCCCTGCTCAGCACTGTGGCATATTGAGTGACTCGTGGTTTGAAGTTCTTACCAGTTTTAGGATTGATTTCGAGAAACATTTCATAACAGACTCACTAGGCAGAATTCAAGTAAGAATGTGTTTGTGTAGTCTGCACACTGTGAAGTGCTGTGCAGCTGTTGTCAGCTCCAGGTGCCGTATGCCTCGGGAACTCTCAAAGGACAACCTGTGAGGAGCATCCAGGCTGAAAACGAAATGTGAGTTAGCACCTCAGAAGGAACAGACACCACTTTCAAGTTGAAGAAGTGGCAACTTGAGACCAAGGTGTGCTGAGCGGAGGCCTCCAGACGCCTGGGGGAGCCCAGCACCGGGCTCGTGGAGGACGGGGAGTGTGGCCCTCGTGCCGTCTCCGTGCTGTTCTAAAGGGCAGCCCAGGGTCCTCAGGGAAAGGGCAACAGGCTCATCGCTTTGTTTCCCGGGGACCATTCTGTCCCCATGATGCTGACAAGAGGGACCAGCTGGGGGTCACGGTGGCGCTGGGCGTGTCCTCTGGGAACTTTGCCTCCTTCCCTCTCTTCTCCCTCCCTAGTAGATTTCAGAACATGCCTCAGGGTGGAGAAGGATGGAGGAACTATTCTCCTAATGATTCATTTGCCTAGAATTTAGCTAGAAACAAGGTATTAACGCTTCTGGCACGTTCTGTTCTATAGGGTAGAAAGTACTCTTTTTAGTCATGGTTTCTGGTGTGTTTTTTACCTTTTTTGGAGGGTTTTAAAGAGTTTTTTAATACCAAGGGCAATTTTGCATTCAAGCAATTTTTCTCACATGACTATCAAATTTAACATATTTCATTAAAAAAGGTGGCTACTCTCCTGGTTAATCATGTGTCTATTTAGGTGTGTTTCAGTTTACTCCTGACGGTTTAAAGCAGAGGTGGGCGAACCGTAGCCCATGACGCCCGTGCAGCCAGCCAGCTAAGAATGGTTCTCACGTTTTCAAAATGTTATAAAAAACAAGCAACATCTGACAGAATATGTAGCCACAAAACCTACAGTATTTATCATCTGGTCCTTCACAGAGGTTAGCTGGGTTATTAGATTAACTTGTGGATACACTAGTTCTCAGATTTGGGGGTTGCGTTCCTTGGTGTTGTGTACATTTGGTGCAGAATGAACAGACAGTACCCGTCTGTGCTCTGATTTAACTCGGTGTTACATTTTGGGGAGTGGATAAAAATACATGACCATCAGAAGCCAATTAGCTTTAGCCTTATATAGTTGCACTGACTTTTTTTACTTTTTAGGACAATATTTTTATTTCTGGAGGCTCTGTTGTTTTTTTTCCGGTTTGCTTCATTTTTTTTGTTTTTAAACTGGACTCTTGTCCTAGAGTTTTGGTCTTCAGCATTTTTATTTACGCTCGTTTTCCCGCGTTTAGGAGATGTATTCTCAAGTTCTCGGGGCCTCCTCCTACTGTGTCTGCTCTTGGTCGTGGGGATCATGCAGGTTATAGGGGTGTTCCCTCTCACGCTCTGTGGTTTGGAATGTGAATTTATACTCAGCAGGGAGGCTTAGGTGGCCCATCAGGGGCTGTCAGTGCTTTGGTGCAGTTTCTGGCCTGGGGTCCCTTGTCATGTGGTTCCTTGGCTAGCGGGTTCCCAGACCACACACTTGCTGGAGGGACCAGACTGGTGCCAGCTGCTCAGGGAAGACTTTCTCCAGCAAGAATCCAGAAGAGATGTGATTCTGGTGGGCAGACGTATTCTAGTTTACCCTTTCACGGAGGTCACCTCTGAGGGCCTGCCTTTACTTGGGGTTCTGTGTCCCTGTTGTGTGCAGGTTGCCTCACACTGAGGAGGCATGAGAAATGTGTGGGGTGCTCACAGCGCGGGCTCAGATGGCCGGCCTCGGGAGCACCTGCGTGTGAGCCTGGGAACTCGGGGCTCAGGTTCTCCCCTTTCTTGGACAGCAGCGCCTCGTGAACCTGACTCACTTGCGCTAACACTGGTTCACGCGGAGTGCCTACTTCTCTTGTGGTTTGGGTGTGTGCGGGCAGAGGAGCTACGTGACCCGCCCCCAGTAAAAACCCTGGGCGCTGGGTCTGTGAGTGTCCCGGCGCCACGGCACTTGGTGAGTGTTGTCCTGGTTTGATGCTGGGAGAATTAAACTCATCCCAGCTTGAGCCTGCCCTCCTCCTGCCTCCACCCCGCTTGCCTTTTCCCTTGGCTGGTTGAGTTCTGTGAGTCATTGTGCACCTGGGGAGTGGTCCTGGGGACCCCGACACCGGGCATCACCAAATTAGCTCACTGCCCTGGTTCTGAGTCCGCTCTGTGCTTTGCCCTCTCAGGGTAACTTAGAAGCTCAGTTCTGCGTTTATAGGGATAGTTCTCATGTTTCGTGCAGGTTATCTAGGTGTTTGGGATCAGGAGGCGTTTTTTGGCTAACAGCTCAACCTCTGGAAACAAATCTGATTCTTTGGTTTATAAAGTAATGCTGGAGACCGTCTCACACGAAGGTTCAGGACACAGCGTTTGGGCTAAGGGGGCCTGTGCTTGAGCCCCCACTAACCTCTTGAGCCTTCTCATCTGTCAGGTGAGGGGTTGCTGAGGCCGGGGCGTCCCATGCCCTCACGGTGCAGGCACGAATGGCACCCAGAAAGAGTGCTGTTGACGCTCCAGCCCGGTCCCACACTCTCTGCATGCAAGGCCGCAGTCTTTCACAGTTTCCTCCCAACCACAAAGGGCCCCTGGGGTAGAGGCTGCCGCTCCCCGAGATGCTGTCCTCCTTAGGGCTCTGTCTTTTCTTGCGAGGCTCCTATACCTCCAGGTGTTGGTGGCCATCGTCCGCCATCCTTCTGGGACCCATGGTGCTTGCTTTGTGACCATCTGTACAGTCTCCAGTTTTTGTCTTGGTCACCACTCCTTTGTCCTTTCTCCTAGGTGTGTGACCAGATTAAGACCAAGCTCACCTCCCTGAAAGATGTTCCAAACAGAATAGAGTGTCCCCTCATCTACCACCTGGACGTGGGGGCCATGTACCCCAACATCATCCTGACGAACCGCCTGCAGGTGAGACAGATTCCCACATCAGAATCGAGCTCTTTCTGCGCAGGCCCTAACTGATCCCCCTCCCACCCTGCTGCAGCCCTCTGCCGTGGTGGACGAGGCCACGTGTGCTGCCTGTGACTTCAACAAGCCGGGAGCAGACTGCCAGAGGAAGATGGCCTGGCAGTGGAGGGGCGAGTTCAGTGAGTGCAGCCCCAGGGCAGGGGCAGGGTGGCTCGGCGGGGAGCAGGTGTGCAGGTCCCTCTCATGGACTCCCTCTATCACCCTCCTAGTGCCAGCCAGCCGCAGCGAGTACCATCGGATCCAGCACCAGCTGGAGTCGGAGAAGTTCCCTCCCTTGACTACAGAGGGCCCAGCCCGGGCCTTTCACGAGCTATCACGCGAGGAGCAGGCTAAATATGAGAAGCGGAGGCTGTCAGGTGAGCGGCTTCTGAACACGGTGCCTCCTCTGGCTTGGGCCTTTGTTGGGCCATGCTGGTACGCCACAGCCTGAGGTCATTAAACTGGATGTTGCACCGGATGAGATCACTGTGAACTTCTCCTTCCTGTGCTCTTGGGGACGTTGGCGCATTCACACTGGGGCTGCCCTTTGAGACGATGAACCAGCACGTATCTTTCGGGCTTCTCTGCTCCTTAGTGTTAACCTAGAAAGCTGCACTGGTTGGCGTCTGTTGCTTCCTAGCTTTCTTTGGCTATGTCCAGGAGGCCTGGCTACCTCCTCTGTGGAGTCTCTCATGCTCCCCTGATCTCGACTGTGCCTCAGATTACTGCCGGAAGGCGTACAAGAAGATCCACGTGACCAGGGTGGAGGAGCGCCTCACCACCGTCTGCCAGCGGGAGAACTCCTTCTACGTGGACACGGTGCGTGCCTTCCGAGACAGGCGGTATGAGTTCAAAGGTCTCCACAAGGTGAGTCTGACCTTCGTGAGTTCAGAGCAGAGTCGAATTTCTGAGATGAGAACCCCCAGCTGGGCCCGCGGTGTGAGCACCCCACACATTTCTCATGCCTCCTCAGTGCGAGGCAGCCTGCACACAACAGGGACACAGAACCCCAAATAAAGGCAGGCCCTCAGAGGGCCTTTATCTCTGGGCTCTCATGCATTTGCAAAGTAATGAATGCACAGTTGTTTTCAGCTTTGAGGGATTAAAGGCCTGAGGCCTTGAAACTGTTGTGAGCAATGGCTTTGGAAGTATTTATTTAGAGCAGAGATCAGCACACTATGGCTGGGCAGGCCGTTTTTATAAATAAAATTTTATTGGAACTGAACTGCATCCCTCTGCAGCCGGAGGTGAGCAGCCAGAGTAGAAACAGGCTGCACGAGTCCAGTGTCAGCCATGTGGCCAGCTTCTGATGGGAGGAGTAGGAGTGTGATTTACTGACCGTTTCCTCCAGCAGGATCAAGGAAGGTACATAGCAACACCGCAGTGATCATAACACATAGTAGGTTTATACTTGGGTGAATGGGGTTCTTTCTTCTGAAAGACCTTTCACTGCTGGACTCAGCAAGGTCCCTGCTCTGACAGACTCTTGTCATCACATTTTATAATTACTACCTTTTTTTGCTGGTTTTTTAGTGTGGTAAAATAGACATAACATAAAACTCAACGTTTCTAAGCACACAATTCTGCAGCATTGAGGACATTCACACTGCTGTGCGGCCACCACCCCACCCTCTCCAGAACTCTTCATTTGACGGAACTAAAACTCTGCACCCACATAACAGTAACCGCCCATCCTACTTTCTGTCTCGGGGTTTAACTCCTGTAGGGCCCTTGGGTTAGTGGGATTACACAGTGTCTGGTTATGACCGGCTCATTTCCCTCAGCATCGAGTCCTCGACGTTCATCCATGTTGTGGCAGGTGTTGGACGTTCCTTCCTTCTGACGCTGAATGGTAGTCCGTTGTGTGTACGCCCCACGTTCTGTTCATCCTTCGTCTGTCCACGGGCACTGGGTCGCGTCCAAATTTTGGCTTCTGTGAATATGGGTGTGCAAATAGCTCCTCAAGTCCCTGCTTTCGGTTCATTTGAGTGTGTACCCAAAGTGGCATTGCCGGGTCTTACGGTAATTTAATTTTCAATCTTTTGAGGGGCTGCGGTCCCATCTCATTTGTTTCAATTAAGTAACTGTTAAGTCTTTTATTTCTGTCTCTCTTCAGACAAGAACTAAAAGTGTAGTGAGTGTGTCTCGTTCTTTGGAGTTTAACACAGTACCTGGTACATGGTAGGCATTCAGTAAATATCTTAATTGTTTTGTTCTTTAAATATCATACCTTCAAGAAAATTTTCTTCTCATATTGGATGGCGAGTTTGCTGAAATATTTATGGCCTTCTCTGTGGTTTTTTGTCAGTTGCTCTTATTAGGGGCCTCTTGAGTAGCTCTCGTTACCCTAAGTCCGGTTAATACAGACACAGATAGGCCTGGCTCCTCGTCCTGGGACATCTTGGCCTCAGGACAGCCAGTCCCATCACGGAAACCCACCCTACAGTTCTGCTAGCGAAGACTTGCTTCCTCACAGTGAAGCAGGTAGAGCTAATCTGCCAGTGTAAGTCTCACCCACATGCTGGGGGAGATGTCCTCCAGCCTTGTCTTTCGGGCTCAGCATTTCAGGAGGTGTGAAGGCCAGGTGTCACCATGTGCCCCCCTGGGCTGGCACTGGGTGGGACTGGGGTCGGGCACCCCCAGGCCCAGCATTCGTGATCCATGGCTTCTAGTTGGATCAAATTCTGGAGAGTCTTTCATTCATTCCAGATGTTTATTGTCTGTTCTTTGCCAGGTGCTCCTCTAGGTACTTGAAATGCATCAGCCAGGGAAGTGAAGGTCAGGTGTTCTAAAGCAGAAAGGGAAGCATCAAATGTTTGACCACTGTGACAGCATCCAAGTTAGCGAGCAGGGACAGACGTGCAGCTTGGGCAGGAGTGAGTTCAGGTGCCCCCCGAGTGCCCATGCTGGTCACCCTTCAACGTGGGCAGTTCTGTGGATTTTGACAAAAACCTATGTGTAATGTATACGTGTGTAATGACCGCCACAGTGTAAAGAACATTTCCATTACAACTATTTAGAATAGCACGAGGTCCTTCGTTAGCTTTATTGTTTCCGTCTTCCAGTGCTTGGTACAGGATCTGATAAGCAGGTGTTGGTCCATCGATAGGCTCGTGAGTCAGTTGTAATGCTGAGATGTTGTCTTTATTGGTGTGCACTTTGCTCTCTGCCTGTCAGCGGTTTCTGAGTTCTGTTGTTGGAGAAGACCTGTAACTCAGCTTGTCCACGGCATTAAGTCAGAGTCCAGTGAATAACAGGGTGTGTATTGGGAGCCCCTGGGCCTCTTGGGTGGCGTGAAGCCCCTTCCTCTGTTGTTTGTCTCGGACTTGGGTTTCCTTTGTTTCTCTGGCTCACTGTTGGGTTCTGGGTTTTGTCCCAGGAGGCTGATGTTGCCCCAAGTCTGAGTTGTCCAAGTGGGTTACTGTAGTATTTTCTCCTCGTCCTTGGTCTCACAAGAAATAAAAGTTCTTTTGTGTTCAGAACTTGTTTCAGGACATCTGCCTTGTGCTAAGTAACCTAGCACAACCGGGCAGTGCTAGGTGACGAGTGACTCGGGACTTGTGGAGCCGTGTGTGGTTCTGGCCTGGCTGCAGGGTTGCGGGTTGTGCAGACCTGGGAGGGACGTGTGGATCCTGTACCCTTGTTACGTTTCTCAGGGGCAGTAATCGTGTTTTGGTTATGTAAAATGCCTTTATTCCTATGAATTGTGTGCTGGAGTCTTCAGGGGGGCCAGGTCCTGATGTGTGCACCTTCCAACGGGCTCTGCCCGTACAGAGAACGGGGTAAGGGAAACGTGGCCCAGGGTCAGCAGTGGTTTTTCTTCTCATGTCTGTGGTCTTCCGTTGTATTAGTTTTGGAAGTTTTCTATAGATTTGAAATTTTCAAACTATTAAAACGTTGGGCCACTGACTACGTAGAGTGTGAGCTGGAAGAACCTACAAGGCAGTTGGTCTCTGTGTGGTCCTAGGTGTGGAAAAAGAAGCTCTCCGCGGCCGTGGAGCTGGGCGACGCAGCGGAAGTGAAGCGCTGCAAGAACATGGAGGTGCTGTATGACTCCCTGCAGCTGGCACACAAGTGCATCCTCAACTCCTTCTACGGCTACGTCATGCGCAGGGGGTACGTTCCTGCCTGGGGCCTGAGTCGGGGGAGTTGGCGCCTGCAGGCCTCGTGCTTGGGGAGGCGGGAGACCGCTGGCTGGGCCCGGGGGTGGGAGGGTGGGGCCACAGTGACGCGGAGAGTCTGGGGTGCCGACGGCAGCCGTGCCACAGACATGTCGGCTCTGTGTCTTGGGCGGGAGACAGTGACGTGGTAGTTTCCAGTATGTTTATGTGATGGGAGGCTGTGGAGAGGGCCCGGACAGTCACCAAGCAACACCGCATGACTAATACGAGGTGTGAAGCCACCTGAGGAGTCAGGAAGGCCGGGCGGGGGCGTTGCTTAAAGCCACGGTGGACTGTTTCTGACGTACATGGGACGAGGGGGGATCTGAATGGTGAGTGAGGGCCTTTCGGGGAGCAGGTCGTGGAGGCCTGGCCACTGGGGGGGGTCAGCATGTTGACTCTGGAGAAGGAGAAATACGGGGCACTAGGGATTAGGGTTGAGGGAAAGTTGTTTTATTTTTTGTTGCCTTTTTTTTTTAAGGTTTATTTATTCGAGAGAGAGAGTGTACGCATGCTCATGTGTGTGTGCAGTCGGGGGGTGGGGGTGGAGGAGGGGCAGAGGGAGGGAGATTCTCAAGCTGATTCCCGGCTGAGCATGGAGCCCAGCGTGGGCCTCAATCCCACAACCCTGAGGTCACGACCTGAGCTAAAGCCAAGAGTCGGACACTTAACGGACTGAGCCACCCAGGCACCCCTAGTTTTTGTTGCTTTCTAATGGCAGAGAAGGAGGGTGGAAAGCAGGGCTAGAGTGGAGTCCTCAGGGGCAGGAGGGGCGGGCGTCGGGTCGCCTGACGCCTCCCAATACGACTTGGTTTGGGGGCAGTGGGCCAGGTGTCTGGCGGGAAGCCAAGGGCGTCCGAGGGCGTCCGCGGGCTTGTGTTTTCCTTGAGAGGTGAGGATGAGCGTGGGGTCTGGGAGATGGAGAGGGCACGAGATGGATCTGGGGACAGTGGAAGGGACTCAGGAGGACGCGCGGCCACCTGGGCTGGTGATGAGAGAGCTGCTGCATCTTCCAGCCCTGCACCTGGAAGGAGGGCAGAGGAGTGTCCCCAGCACCGAGCTCAATTCCTCCGTGGGTCTCCTGCCCTGCTTCAGATGTCCCCTTCTCGGTGCCCTTCCCCTCACCTCCTCTAGTGACCCTTTGAGGGGAGCCCCACTGGTGCCCCAGGCTGTGACTCTCTTTCTCAGGGCTCGCTGGTACTCCATGGAGATGGCAGGCATCGTCTGCTTCACGGGGGCCAACATCATCACCCAGGCTCGGGAGCTGATCGAGCAGATTGGGTGAGCACTGCACTCTGGTCGGCTGCTGGGAGTGGACAGCCTGGAAGGGGGGCTGTGGGGCGGGGGCGGGGAACAAGTAGGTGCGCACTGTGTTTCATGGGTCCATGGCCAGGAAGGGCCTTCACACCGGGTTCTCCCTACGTGAAGGCCATGGTCCAGTATCCATGTGGCCTCGTTTCTCTGTTTCTCGAAGGAGGCCCTTGGAGCTGGACACAGATGGAATATGGTGCGTCCTGCCCAACAGCTTCCCTGAAAACTTTGTCATCAAAACGACCAGTGTAAAAAAGCCCAAGGTGACCATTTCCTACCCTGGGGCCATGTTAAACATCATGGTCAAGGTGAGCCTGGGTCTCCAGGGAGGGCCTGCTGTCTGGGCCTGGATTCCTGGTACCCCGACTCTGACGGGGACTTGGGAGGGGGACTGTGTAGTCTCTCAAGCTTGCCTGTCACCTTCCGAACATCAGACCAGCCTGCCTGTGCCATTCAGGTTTTTCTGTAGCCCAAGGATCTGTACAGAGTGCTGTGCTCGCACTGGGGTGAGTCTTCCCCTTTAGCACAGTGTCCGACTGTTCCGCTTTTAACTTTTTATTTTGAAATAGTGTTAGACTTACAGAAGAGTCCTAACAGTAGGACAGAGATTTGTATATATCCTTCAGCCTGCTTCTTCTAATGTTAGCATCTGTAAGCCCTGGCACGGTGATCAGAACTAAGGAATTCACATTAACACAACACCGTAACCAAGCCAGAGTCTTTATTTGCATTTCCTGCGTCTCCTGGGCTCCGTGCTGGGCGTGCTGGTCCTGTCTCCTCAGCCCTCCAGGCTGGCAGCTCCCTGTCTTCAAGGAGTACTGGCCTCCAGTTTTGTTTACTGCCTCTCATTTGGATTTGTTTGTTGTTTCTGTCATTAGAATGAGGTTGTTAGCATTTTTGAAGGAGTGCCAAAGGTGATGTGCCCTGTGTTTCATCCTGTTGCTGCTTGCTGTTGGGATCTGCACTTCTGGCCTCCCCTCCCCCGTCCCGCCCACTGTCCTGCTCCCCTTCCCGCTGCTGCAGGAGTGAGACATCGAGTCGTGGAGCCCACACCTCCCCACACCCCCGGGGAGGAGTGTCAGTCTGGCTGCGTGTTAAAAGTACCAGAGCCTTGAGTGAATGCTGGAGGAGATACTTGAGACGGTGCAGGTGTTCTGTATCTCCCTAATTTTCACTGGTTTGAGTGTCTGTTGCTGGTTCTGTGTGCTTTCCCCTGTGGCGGCTCCCTCTTTCCCACGTTCCTGGTGCAGGTGTTAATGGGAACCCTTCCGTAAGGAGGCGTTGTCACCCTTCTTTTCCAGTTAACCCCCGCTTAGCAATGTACTTAGTCGTGTCCTGCTGTGTTTTGTGACCTCGCTTGTTCCTCTGGCTGCTGGGGGCTCCTTCCCATTTGCCCACATATTCTTGACACATGCCTCTGTTCTGTAGTTTGGGTTCAGGTTTGGGGCTTTTTTTTAAACAGCACTGTCTTACTTCCTGGTCCTGTAAGGTGCTCCAGCCTCATCTTGAGTTTCCCAGTCCCAGCCCTAGAATTAGCTGTTTCTCTAAGGAGCCAGGTTCCTTTTATTGGAGAGGGTGTTGGAAACCAAGATCAGGTGCAGATGCTCCTTGCTGTGGCTGTTGGTGCTCCTGGCTGCTCCTGGCCGATTGAGCCAGGAGAGATGTGTATGCCCGATGCCCCCCTCGTCCACACATGCAGCTGGATTTATCTCTCTGTCTGCGTGATCTGTCTGGCCCCAGTCTAGTCCCCTTTCCTCATTAGTAACTTCTTCCTCCTGCAGTGAGAAGCCTGTCCTTCATTTGTTGAGCCCTAGTGTATGTGCGCAGGGGCGTCAGGATTGTGCCATCACGTGCAGTGAACTTAGCAGCTACAGCACAGTGTGTGTAGTGTTTCTGTCTTTGGTCTGTACTACCCCATCAGGACGGTTTGCCAGAGTGACAAGTCAGCCCTTCAGCGGGATTCTACACAGAACACAGCTGGGCTCGTGTCTTCTTCCAGTCTGCAGTCCCTTTTGGGGTTGCCCAGTATCCTGGGTGAATGCTTTTAACTTTGCTTACAGTAAAATTCACTCTTCGTAGAGTGCAGTTCTGTGGGTTTTGACCCACACATAGAGTCATGTTTCCATCGCACAGCAACACAGAACAGTTCCCAAGTGCCGCTCCTTTATCATCAGCTCCAGACTCTGGCTACCCAGTGTGTTCTCTGCAATAATAATTCTGCCTTTTCCAGAATGTCCTGTGAATGGAAACAAGTCGTATAAACTTCTGGACTTAGCAGAATGCGTTTTGGTTCTTCCATGTCTGACGTGTCCGAACGTGAACTCTTTCCCTGGCTGAGTGGTGTCCATTGTACAGAAGAGCCCCAGTTTGCTGGTCCAGCCAGTCCTCGGAGGGTAGCTGTCACTTCCAGAATGGTTGGGAGTAAGGCAGCCCCCCTTCCCCTCGTTTTGCAGGAAGGCTTCACCAATGATCAGTACCAGGAGCTGACCGAGCCATCCTCACTCACGTATGTCACCCGCTCGGAGAACAGCATCTTTTTCGAGGTTGACGGACCCTACCTTGCCATGATCCTTCCAGCCTCCAAGGAAGAAGGCAAGAAACTGAAGAAGAGGTGGGAATCCCACAGCCTTCGTGTTTGGGAACAAAACGAACGGATGAGACTTAACCCATCCAGGAAGTAGACCAGGAAGCCAGATGGGAGTAGTTCTGTTTTTTTGACCTTTTTGATTCAGTTTGGAGACACAAATACTACCAGCTCTGCTCTCTACCTGTTTGATTCTAGCTGCACAGGCTGCAGGCCCTTCTGTCGTTCTTCTGTCAGAAGCAGGAGCCTCGGGGTGGAGAGATGTTTGCTGCCTGGCGGATGCTAGAGGAGAGGGTTGGGTGGAGGGCTGGTGGCACACAGCCAACATCCCGGGCTCCCGTTCACTGCCATGCTTGCCTGTGATTCCAGATACGCTGTCTTCAATGAGGACGGTTCCCTGGCTGAGCTAAAGGGCTTCGAGATCAAACGCCGAGGGGAGCTGCAACTGATTAAGATCTTCCAGTCCTCGGTGTTCGAGGCCTTCCTCAAGGGCAGCACGCTTGAAGAAGTGTATGGCTCTGTTGCCAAGGTGGCTGATTACTGGCTGGATGTGCTGTACAGTAAGGTAAGGCCACCCCCCTCCTTCCTGGGCTGCGAGGGTCCTGCGGGCAGAGGGACCCCGTGTCCCTGGGCTCCCGGAGAGCAGGGTGGGTCAGGGCTAACTCTGACAAGACCCCAGGGCTTCCCGAGTTCCGGCGCCTCCCGGAGTCCTGTCGCTGGGATCCCCGTGCCCAGTGAGGGAATTCTGTGGTTCTGTGGAGGAAACAAACAGCACAGTGAAAGCAGCTGTAGGACAGAATTTACCCGTGATTGCATCAGCTTCTTGGATTGTCACAGTCCTTGTAGGCCCTGTAAGTGAGCATGTGGTCTCCACAGTTTAAACAACAGGCTGGCTCCCTTTAAAAATATCTTCTCACGAAATTTGTCATTCTCTCTCTGTTGCTCGTTAGTCTGTATTTCATCACGTTTGCATTACTTAACTCACAACTATCCACTACTGTTGGGTATCAGGATTCTGGTTTCCACCACTGTAATGTTGCCTTGAACATCTTTGTACAGACGCTTTTCCCTCCTTTCTTGTGTTGTCTGCTAAGAGGAGGCTCTCTGAGTAAAAGGAATACTGCAATATCCTGGAACATTTTTCTGTCTTCCTTTGCTTTGTGGGCCGCTGTAGCTTGGCATGTTGTCTTGTTCTGCAGTGTTGACCCATACACGAGAGTAAGCACCAAGAGAGAAAAACATGAAACAGGGGCCAAGCAAATCTTACAGGATGTTGGAGGCGGGGGTGGGGGGCAGGGGGCCAGGTGTGCGTGTGCGTGGGAGCAGCGGGGGTGCGGGGTCAGGGGTGCGTGGGGGCGGGGGGCCAGCGGTGTGTGTGCGCGGGGGCAGGGGGTCGGGTACGTGTGCGCAGGGGCGGGGTGCCAGGGGTGTGTGTGCGTGGGAGCAGCGGGGGGTGTGGGGTCGGGGGGCCAGAGGTGCGTGTGCCTGGGGGCAGGGGGTCAGGGGTGCATGTGCGTGGGGGCGGGGGGCCAGGGGTGCGTGTGCACGGGGGCCAGTGAGCCTAGGTTAGCCCTCCTTTCTTCCTGCGCCATGTTGTGCCCATTGCCTCTCTCCAGGCAGCTAACATGCCCGATTCTGAGCTGTTTGAGCTGATCTCTGAGAACCGCTCCATGTCTCGGAAGCTGGAAGATTATGGGGAACAGAAGTCCACGTCTATCAGCACTGCCAAGCGCCTGGCTGAGTTCCTGGGAGATCAGATGGTGAAGGACGCAGGACTGAGCTGCCGCTACATCATCTCCCGGAAGCCTGAGGGGTCTCCTGTTACGGAGAGGTAAGGGTTCTTGAGGTTAAGGAAGGGATTGCTTAAGGGCTTGGATGCTTGGGTTGAAAGCATGAGTCTGTTGTGGAGCCTCTGTCCCTTTGTAGCGAGGTGAGCTTCCTTGGAAAGGGCAGGAGGGGCGCCTGGGTGGCTCAGTTGGTGACGCATCTGCCTTCGGCTCAGGTCATGATCCTGGGATCAAGCCCTGCATTGGGGGGGGGGGTCCCTGCTCAGCGGGGAGTCTGCTTCTCTCTCTGCTCCTCCCCCTCTGCCTCTTCCCCCTGCTTGTGCGTGCTCTCTCTTTATCAAATAAAGAAATAAAATCTTTAGGAAAAAAAAAAAGCAGGATGGTCAGGTGTTAGAAGAGGTGGGGACTGAGCCTTGGGCCCCTGCAGAACCTGGGTTCTTGGGGGGCCAGACTACCCTCTCAGTCAGGCACAGAGATGTGGGGGTGCCTTGGGGGGGTCAGCTACTATGGGTGCCATCACAGGGTTCAGTTGAGGTCTGGGGCAGGGCCCTGGATCTCTCATACCCTTGAGGAGACTGTTGCCGCCCTGGCTGGGGAGGTCTCAGGGCAAGCTGCATGGAATGCTCTAGCATCCGAGGGTCTGTTGCACTGCCGGTGCTGCATCCCCAGCTCTCTCTACGACAGATGTGCCCTCCAGCTTCTGAAACACGTCCAGAATAGCAGCAGGGGATTCTGTCAGCCAGCATCTTCCACTCCCGAGTAGAGAAGTTTCAGGATCACCAGGTGGTTCTCCTGTCACCCCATTGCTCATCAGCCTGCTTGAGCTGTGCAGGGACCGCATGAACAAAACAGAAAACCCTGTGTCGAAGGCATATCATTATAGAATGATAGGTCTTATACCTGCCCATCATTATGTGACATGGCAGAGCTTCCTACCAGGAGCTCAAGGGTTAGAAGTGGTTCCATGGACAGGCCTGGAGAAAAGTGGGCAGATGGGGGGAAGTACTAAGTAGCAACAAGAGAAAATGTTTCTCTTCCATGCTTCCGTGATCCTTTGTAACAGGGCCTTGCTGTTCCTCCCATGACAATGTGTCTGCCTTCACTTGCTCAGAGTCTGGGCAGCCCTGTGACTTGCTGGGGTCGGTGCAACATGGCAGACATGAACCCTGGTTATAGGAGGCCTTATGGTTCTGCTCTTGCCCTCTTGCTGCGTGGTTGGCCTGTTGGAGGCTGAGAGGTCCTGTGCAGAGGGAGGTCTAGGTGACAGCACAAACTGCCACACCTATAGGAGAGGCCACTGCAACTAGGTGAGTGACCCCATGCAGGAGCACCTCAGTTACAGACTCATAAGCCAAAAACAGGTTATTCTTTAAATCCATTGAGTTTGGGTGGTTTGTAATATAGCAGTAGACAATTGATGAAGCTAGAAACATCGATAATCAGTGTTCTCACCTACACTAGGAAGGTCGGCAGGAAAAGCAAGTGAATGAGCAAATATTTCCTTAAAAAGAAGTCCCGGCAGTTCTAACAAAAGGAGAAGGAATTTGATATAAGGCTAAAACAGATTACATACAGGGGCGCCTGGGTGGCTCAGTCGGTTAAGTGTCTGCCTTCAACTCAGGTCATGATCCCGGGGTCCTGGGATTGAGTCCCGCACTGGCCCGCACCGGGCTCCCTGCTCAACGGGAAGTCTGCTTCTCCCTCTGCCTCTGCTGCTCCCCCTGCTTGTGTTCTCTTTCTCTCTGTCAAATAAATAAAAAGTCGTAAGAAAAAAACACAACAAATTACATGCTGAGTAAAATAAAGAATTCTTGTACGTCAACAAGAAGAAGACGACATAAAAAATAGGCAACAGATATGAACAGGCAACTTGCAAGTGAAGAACACGATGGTCAGTACATGGAAAGATGTTTAAACTCACAGTAATCACGAAGTGCGGATTTCAGAAGCATCTATCGGTCGGAAAGAAAGCGTGATGACAGCAGTTGTGCATATAGATAGGTGTGTGGGTGACCATCACTTCAGAGCAAAGCCAGCTGTGCATGGTGAGGTAGACGATGCCGATGCCTCTCACAATGGAGCACGTCTGGGGATGTGCCCTGTGTAACTGCCCGTGTGTTTTCATTGTGTTTAGGAGCAAATGTTGGGAATGCCATAGTGTCCTTCAACCAGAAAGTAGATGTGTTTATGCAGTGAAATGCTGTGTAGGTGTTGGAATGATTGGATCACAGCCACATGCTATGCTGCAGGGTGGCAGGTGCACCCCATTGTACTCCCATCTGTATCAAATTGACAAACACCGAGGACACTCCTACTTGTCTCGGATACATACGGACAGGAGTAGTATAAAAGCACGTGTGGGATTGGTAAATACCAAAATAGGGATCACGTTTATCTCTCTATGAGGATGGTCAGGAGAGGTGCATGGGACTTCATCCTTAGTTTTCTCATATATGAAGTAAAAATGGCAGGGCGTGAAGTTGGATAGGACTAGGTGATGTGTGTACTGGTGTTTGTTGTGTTCTAAGTTTCTTTGCGTTCATAATATTCACGTTAACTATTTCCTCCAATGAAAGGAAAGGGTATTGATGGTTGCCGTCTTGCTTGGCTACTCATGTGAAAACTGGTTCATTCTTTCAGGAAAGCAGATGGAGTCTTCCTGTATCTT